>NC_046665.1:68414545-68418781 GCF_010883055.1 Belonocnema kinseyi
TTATTATTATATTGTTTCAGCTAGATAACCTTTATAGATCAAATTTAAAATCACCGTAAAAATAAGCGGCTAGATATTTGCAAAGGATTAAGAGTTTAGGCTGGAATCACTTAAAATTGTAAAGTCATTAGCTAAAGTGAACAAAAGCACGAAACGGAGAAGAGGCCCAACCCCAATGCCCAACCCCCTTTTCATGGAGGGGCGAGGATCCGCAGCAGCCCCTGCGTGGGCGAGAACCACCACTCGATCTTCGATCTCTTAACCGTATGTTCGTTTTTCTCATTTTTGTCGAAACGTCGAGTCTCTGAATAAAAATTACAATTTTTTATTTCGCATAATTGAAATTTAGTCTTTTCATTTAATATTAATCCTAAAGTTAAAATATAGAATCTTTTATAAGACTTTCAGCACAACGCGAGGCGAACTCTAGTTTCTTGCAGCAAGGACTTCGATTCCTTTCGGCGGCGAAGTCCGACGGACATCGTTGGGGAGAACGTCATTCTCGAATTTCGCGCGCGAATAAATCCCCGGGCATTACATATAGTTACGCGTGTCGCCATCTGCGGCCGATCGAGCATAACATTACTCTCAGCTTGTTAGATCGCGAGTTGACAGGCTGCGTAGTTTTTCGTTTCAACAGTGCTCCAAAATTGTTTTGGCGCGAATGTTTTGATGGAAAAGGAAGTATTAATCATAAGCTTGACGAATGTGTTTTTCAATATCAATGAAAACTAATGGATAATTCGGATATTTCCTTCCGCCTTATTACGGACGAAAAAAAACGGCTGGAGGGATTTGTGCGAGTGTTTACAAACAACACGGTTACATAAAAATTAGGAATTTTTTTAAGATAACAAGCACACTATTTCAATTCTGAAAGCTTTCTCCTGTTATGATGCCTCTTTTGTTATGCATTTGTATTGAATAATTGATACAAATATGCGGGAAACGATTACAACAACAATGAGATAGTCAATTAAAAAATCCAAACGATAAAAATATTCTTTTTCTTTTAATTACGTGATTTATTACACTGAGAAATTTTTACGTTAAAATTGTGAAATTACTAATAAGTTGTAAATGTTGTATAGTATTGGACTTGAGATGCAACCTTGTGGGAATCCCTTTTTAAAGGTGAACGGTCCTCTATTACTACCACTGATTTTAAACTGAACTTGTTTATTTGTTGTTAGATGTATATAAATTTGCAGACTTTGTTTGGTAATCCAAGTTATATCATCACATGAACCAAAATTTCCGGTATTACATCATTGAAGGCTCCGTTAATGTCCAGGAAGAGACTGGCCGTGTAAAAGTTTGTAACCAACGACGTATGCAACTCTGTGGAGAGTATGGCTAAACTGTTAGCACATGGACAACCCTTTCTGAAGCCATATTGTGGGGGTGGAAGTAAGTTGTTGTACTTCAACCACTTGTTTAGTTTGACTAATACAAGTCTTTCCATTAATTTGAGAAAACATGAAGCAAGAGAAACTGGTCTAAATTTGCCCGGTGAGCACAGTAAAAACTTGGGGGTATATTTTGTTACAGGTAAAATTATAACGGTGTTCACTGTACCTCGGTAGGGATTCAGATATCTCTCGAACTTGCGGTACGACATATCGAGTATGTAGGGTACGAAATAGCCAGAAGGTGGTGTACGAAAGGTCAGATGTTACTGTTTTGAGATTTTGGCAGCTGTTGTCAAGCATGCCATGGTCTTAGAAAAGTTGAAGGTATGCGGATTCCACTTTATGAAACTACCCAGTAAACACGTTCTATAACTGTTCCAAATCAGAAAAGGAACTGTGTTCTATAGCAGTTGTTACATGATGGTGACCGAACTGTTCTAGAACAAAAAGGTAACAGTGTTCTAGAACACTGTGACAAAATTGCGACATAAATGTTCTCGAACTATGTGACAGCACTGTTCTGTAATAATTGCTATGGAATTGTTCTAGAATAAAACTGATCACAGTGTGTTCTAGAACCAATTAGGAACAAAGATTAGTTCGCTAACACTATGGTCGAGTTGAACTTTGCGATTCAGACGGGTTATCCCTGGAATAACTCAGGATATAAATGGGGTAAAATCCAATATCCCGGGATATCCTATTGTCCTAGATTCTTTACAATGCAGCGTACCAAATTTCTAGAATTGTTACAGATCGGTTGTCACAGCCTTCTAAACCTGCTAAAGATTTGTTATACAACATTTGTACTTGAGTTCTAGAATTGTTCTAGAAATGTAACAGATCGACTGTCACTGCGTTCTAGAACTGTTACAGAATTGTTCTAGCGTATAGGTGATGACATAGTTACTCGCATGTTCGTCAGCTGTTACAAACCTGTTCTAGAACACGTTCTTTTGTGTTCTAGAACAATTACAGATCTGTTCTGTAACCATGTTTGCTGGGTAGGCTTTGAGGTATGAGCATGTTTGAAATGGCCAGGGGTAGGATTCCGATGCCCAATAATATAGTTTATCGAATCTCTCTTTCTACCGCATGAATGTTTAGAATGTTCATTATATTTTTCAAGGCATTATTTATTGCCAAAAAAAGATTAAATGCTTGAATTATAAATATAAATTTGCATATTTTGTTGGCGAGAAGGTGAAAAGACCTTCATCTAAGAGTTTTTAGGAAGATTTTGAATAACTTCAAAACTAATTTTATTTAATCATGGAGAAGATTTTGCCTTTGAGTTTTTAAGGCCAATTTGAGTTCTTGTATCTGAAAGGGGGAATCGAAAATGTCTGTATTTGAAAGCCATGCTGGGCATACTGGAGGTCTACATGCCTAACTGTATATGAAGTCTGGTAGTTGAGGCAGATCTGCATTAATATCTTTAGCACTATTGGCAAGCTGTTACATATAACTTTCTATCTGAGCGATAACCACAAGATTCTGAGGACTGGTGGTGGGTGATGGTGAAAAGAGTTTCCTGTGTTTGAAACCATTAATCTTTGATCAGACACTCGTTAGAGGAGTCTCGAATGTAAGTGATTCACAGTAAGAATGAAAGCTATTTTTATTTATTGTATTGAGTGTTTTTATGACATAGGCATCGTAACGCTTGAGTTCGGAATAGTTGTCGTAGGTGGACTTTGCTAAATACTTCTTTTGTTTAGCTAATCTGATTCTAACAGTCCTGTCACACTCCTTGTTCCACCAAGGTGGAGGATAAGGATTGTTTTCAAAAGGAGAAGGTTTCTTATCTATATTAGGGCCCGCTTTATGAAGTGCACTATCGATGTCCTTGAAAAGGTCGTAAGATGCTTCTAAAATGCTAGCCGAATTAGTTAATTGTAGTGAGGTTTCATGCTCACATTTAGACAGTTGCTCTCTGAAAACACTCCACTTGACTTTTTTTTAACTTATATTTATGTGTAAAGAATTTATAATTGGAACAAGGTATAATTAGCTTAATTATTATTGGGAAATAATCGCTACTCATTTTGCCAGTGAAGGTATTCCATGAATATCGCGTGTTAAGAGTGTTGGACACTATTGAGAGGTCAATAGCTGATTTTGCCTTGTCGGGACCGGTGCATAGCGTCGGGTTCCCATTATTGATGATTATTACACCATTAAGCCATTTCCCTTTCGGGGTAGGCGTGACTAACTCGGCAGGGGAAAGGAGTAGTGTGTGGAAGGGATAGAGATTTTTCAGATTGATCCAGAATTCTCGTGCTATTTAAGTAAATAACACGTTCGTTCCGCAACACGGCTCCGACCCAGGTTGCTGATCAATCTCTCTAGCAATCACCCCAAGCGAAGAACCTCACGAAGTCGTTATGTAAGGTTCCCCACTTGGGTCCATTAATAGCCAAGGTCTTTGTTTCAGGCGTCATTCACTCTAGTGACACTCTTTTTATTAACTATTTGCGGCCATACTTTCCTGCCCTGGCATACTTCTCTAGCTTCTTTTATGTCCATGCATTTTTTCATGCAGACTCTCGTGTTTCTGTGACTTCTTATGTCTCTTCTAAGTAGGGTCTCATTCACACATTCTAACCATTCTTTCCGCGGTCTACCTCTGGGCACGTTGCCATTTACTTTACCTTGATACACTTGTTTCGTTAGTCGTTCATTTGGCATTCCCTCAATATGTCCGAACCATCTTAACGAATTCTTTCCCATGTGTCTACTAGCGGCTCTTCTGCACCACATTCTTTTAGAATTATCTCGTTACTTACTTTGTCCATTAGGGATTTCCCGCTTATTATGCGCA
>NC_046665.1:68418881-68419963 GCF_010883055.1 Belonocnema kinseyi
TTGCCGGCAGTCGACTTTGATTGACGGCCACACATAGCGTTCTGTTATCAGCCTTACCGTGGCCTTGATTCCAGGGTGCGATAATTGATGCAACGAATTAAACGCCACTCGCCGAAAAGGTTTTGTGAGAAAAGGTCTAGCTGTGCCGGTTGAAACATCACAGTAGACGGCTACTTCGGTACCTGGTAGTTGTTCTTTTTCTAGGTGCAAGGTTGATTCCGGCCGAAGGTACGTTTTAATATCTGTGTCCTCATTTTGCGATTTTGCAAGTTCTGCAAAGTCGATTCCGATTGAGAGTTCTTCGATTCTGGAAAGAGCATCTGCGACGACGTTGTTGCTTCCAGATATGTGTCGTATATCAGTGGTATATTGGCCGATGAAATCCAGGTATCGGAACTGTCTTGGAAAACACTTGTCACTTTTTTGCTGAAATGCAAATGTAATAGGTTTGTGATCCGTATACACAGTAAAGATCCTACCTTCTACCATGTGTCTAAAGTATCTAATGGATTTATATACGGCTAGTGATTCTCGGTCGTAGGCACCGTACTTGCGTTCCGCGGTACTCAACTTCTTCGAAAAAAAACCCAGAGGTTCCCATGCGTTGTTTACTCGTTGCTGCAGTGCTGCTCCAACAGCGAAATCAGAAACGTCTGAAAAAATGGCAAGAGGAGCTCCTGGTGCTGGAAAAGCTAGTTGAGCGGCTACTGCAATACTTTTCCGGGACTCTTCGAAGGCATTGACAGCTTCCTCAGTCCAGGTGATCACTGCATTACCTTTTAGGTTACCGTGTAGCATGTCGTTCAATGGAGCCTGCAGAGTTGCAGCATTAGGTATGCAAATCCGGTAAAAATTCAATGTACCTACAAATCGACGTGTTCTTTAGCTGTTTTTGGTTGCGGATAATTCAAAATAACTTCCACTTTCTCTGGAAGGAGTCTAACACCGTTCTTAGAAACTTCGTATCCAAGAAACTTAATGGCGCATTCTCCCCAGATACATTTTGATGGATTGATAAGAACTCCGTAGGTCTTGAACCGATCAAGCACTTGACGTAGGTGGAGCTCGTGTTCTTCTTCTGT
>NC_046665.1:68420063-68421688 GCF_010883055.1 Belonocnema kinseyi
CCGAGTATATAAGAGACCGCTCTCTTTCAAATTTGCTACGGAACTGTTAAGTAAAATACAAGATAATGTAGGGGTCGACTTACGACTGCGTCATATCCGAGAAAAAGCTCCTGGAGAAGTAGGCCTGATGCCTGCTCCAAGCGGACAGTCCAAATCAATGTCGCCTAATTGAGGAAAACTAGAGTAATTTAGATGAGGTGGAAGAGAAGGATGAGCAGTGTATTTCGTCAGAGAATTGAGATTGAGTGGTTGATTATTTGACAATGCCATTCTCTGGTGTGCATAATAGAGTTTAGAGGCCTCTTTGATTGCGATATTCCTAACTGCAGTGATTTTCCTAATGTTTTGCTGTTCCTTGAACTTTGAGCAAATTTTGTCTCTTGCGAGATGCGAACCTTTGCAATTCAGACAAACGGGTGAATCAGATTGTTTTGGACAAAAAACATCTGTGTTGTGCGGTTTATCCCCGCAGTGAAGACATCTTGGGTTCTTACACTGAGAGGCCACGTGACCGTAGCGAAAGCAAGAATAGCACATTTTTACTGGGGTGATATGTGTATCAACCTTGATGCGAATTTGAAAAATGTACACATATTCCGGAATTTCTTGGCCTTCAAAAGTGATAGCAGTAGTTGAGAGATTACGAATCTGATCATCCCTTCTTTGTGTGAAGCGACGGACTTCTAAAATTGAACATCCATTGCTTGTAATGGCAAAGCTCTTGATTTCTTCTTATGATATGTCAGTGGGTATATTTTTAATAATACCTTGTCGGGCGATTCTGTAATTAGGGATAAAAGCATTAAGTTTAGATGCACCTAAGGTTTTATTATTAGCGACGATCTTGTTTGCATCTGGACCAAACTTGAACTCAACGGAAATACTATTCCTATTGTCTTTTTTAATGCTCTTGATCATATTTAATAATGACTAGTGTAAAATTCTTCCAACCGACAATGGATAAAGCGTTTCCTGAGAGGATTGGATAGTGACAAAAGGGCCTTCGTCGCGCAATCTTTATCTTTATCTGAGATTTTTGACTACATTGAGGTTAGGATCGTGTGGGTTGCTTGGAGCGAGTTCAGCGGGTTTCTTAAGAGAATCTACTGATGACATTTCCTGAGAGAAGTGGTTTAAAGAGCAGTCCATGACTTCTGGGTTTAACTCGGCATTTGTCTCTTCCGTATCGGAGTCGCCTCCATTAGGCATCTTGTGATCGCGTGACCACGCGGGTCAGCGACGCAAACAGGTTATACTCACCATCTTAAATGCTTTACGACTGGGCATAGTTGTATTTAGGATATGCCGATGAACCATACTGATACTTTGTGATTTTATGGCCAAAAACCTGCCTCAGGAGGCATGAATACTTGAGCTTTTATTTTATTTTTTGTAAAAAAGCACAGCGTGATATACACTTATTTATGTATCCCAGTGAACTCCTACTATATAATTGTTTATTTATTCTAAGTGGTTTCTGTGACCATGAACGGGGCCTTGTTTTTCCTACTTTTCTGTCTTTTCCCCCCTCTTCTACGATAAGAAGGGGGACAGGGCAGCAATAACGAGAAAAATTTAGACTTCAGTTGTAACTCAACCTCTACCGAGTTGAGTCGTACATCTCT
>NC_046665.1:68421788-68425434 GCF_010883055.1 Belonocnema kinseyi
GAAAAATGTGCATTAAACAAATCTTCTTTGTACAAAAATATCCTCCCTTTTTCCTATAAGCCTAAGTCACGTCTCTTATGTTCACCAATCAGAAATGTGTATAAAAACGTGGAACATCCAATTTTTTAAAATTTGTGCTTCATAACATGTATATTATATCGTGATTTGATATTCTTATATACTCAATCACTCATAAAAGGTGTGACTAATCTAGTAGTATCTGGGGCCGGCTCTTCCGTATACAACTTGTTCTGTGTTCGTCACTTGCATAAGGCAGGCATGAATATTGTTTTCAGCGACACGGGAAACGTTACTATAGATATGGGTAACCAAACTTTGGCAACTGGAGAGTTACAAAATTGTTTATTATGTATAGAATTTCAATTGAGGAAAAAGATGTGTAATCAAATAACAACTAATAATAATTACACATCATTAAACTCATATAAAATTTGGCATGAACGATTAGGTCATTTAAACAAAACAAAATTTCTTGAGATCAAAAGAAACGATTTGCTTTTTGACTGTAATGAATTAGAGTCAATATATCCCATAAATGAAGTTTGTGAAGCTTGCGTATATGGTAATCAAGCACGTCTACCTTTTTGATGTGAGAGGAACAGATCTCACGTTACACAACCTTTATTTGTAGGACAGACTGACGTATGCGGGAAAATAAGTCCGGCAGCGATAGATGATAAAAATTATTTCGTTACTTTTATTGATTAATTTATTCATTTGTTGGTCGTTTATCTATTAACATGTAAATCTGAGGGTTTTGGATGTTTTAAAGATTACACAGCAAAAGATGAAGCGCATTTCAATTTGAAAATCGCTCAATTATATTGCGATAACGGTAATGAATATCTGTCAAATGAGTTTATAATATTTTGTCCATAGAGAGGCATCCAGTATCATTTAACAGTCCCATGTACACCTCAACGAAATTCGATTTCTGAACGAATAGATCATTGCTTGAAAATGTGCGCACTTTAATTCATGCTGCAGAATTAAATAAATATTTATGGGGCGAGGCTATTTTAACTGCAACATATTTACCTAATTTGACTTTAACAAAAGCTATTTCACAAGACAAAACTCCATTAGAACTTTGGCATAACAGAAAACCGAGATTAAATCATTTGAGAATTTTTAGTTGTACTGTTTACATTCACAATAAGAAACGAAATGATAAATTTGATACTAAATCATTCAAGGGGATTCTTGTTCGCTATGAGCATAACGGTTATAAAGTATTCATTGCAGAAACACGTGTCCAGAGACTCGTAATTTTTTAAAATTACAAATATAAAAAATCACGACCCTCTGGACACTTAAAAGAAACAAAACCAAAATCGATAATGAGAACTCGATTGCTAAGACAGAAAACTAATAGATTCATTGAAATCAATGACGAGAGTGCAATTGACAAATATGTATCTTACCCAGATAAGGTTAATGAACTGCCGAACCATGACAAAATTCTCTGAAACCGTTGAAAACGTAAAAAAATATTATAAAAACAATATTGAGAGTGAAATTATCAAATCTAGTTCACCAAAACAGATAAAGCCAATGATTCATCTCTAATTGAATCACCATTGCGACGCAGTTCACGTAATAAAAACATGCCTGATGTTATATATATATGAATGTTATATATATGAATATATATATGTTATATATATGAATATATGATGTTATATATACTGAAAAGCTTTGTAATTTTACTAGTGCACAATCTGTAATTTGTGACATTCCAAATTCATACTCAGAGATTAAAAACCGAGGAGAAACCCATATAATTATAAAGCAAGGCTTGTAGCGAGAAGATTCAGTCAACCGTATTTATTATATTACAATGAGACATTTGCACCTGTTGCTCGAATGACAACCTTTCAAATTATGATAGCTTTTGGAAATAAACATGATTTATTGATACATCAAATGGATTTAAAAACTGCATTCCTAAATGGTTCATTAAAAGAAGAAATTTTCATGAAAATTCCAGAAGGTATCAATGAAAAAACGAATGACGTGTACAAATTAAATAAAGCTTTTTACGGCTTACAACAAGAAGCTCGGTAATGTGACTAAAGTTTGCAACGTTTATAAACGACATTATAAAATTTCCGACATTTCTCTTAGTGATTATTTGCACCTGGTGACAGGTAAAATAAAGAATAGTTTAATCCCAAGAATTCTTAATAGCTGACTAAGTTTTACACATCCCCAGGTGCGAATTGACCGTCGGCCCATGGTCAGGCCAGCTATCGGACGATCGGTTCAACTTTTTGCGCCACGGGTCGGGCCAGCCAGCTAAATGATGACGGTCAACCGCCTTTGGTTTCTCCACGTCGGGCCAACATTTGATCCCATGTATGGGCCATCTATTAAGATGACGCCGGGACAACCTTCGACAAAAATTAATTTAAAAAAGTTATTTTCAAAATTATTATTATATAATCTTCACTTTTTACCGTTACTAAATACATAATTCACACACACGGTTACTTACGCTTTCAATCGCACGCTTTAACGCTTTAAAAAAACTTACTTGTTCAGGATTCCAACCATAACATTTTAAATATGGAGCATTATTCAATTAATAATTCTGAATTTTTCATTTCGACATTTTTAATTATGATATTGTGTCACAAATTAACAAACTTTTTTTTCATTTTTGTTGATTTGAAACTTAAATTGATTTTTGATCAATTGATCAACTTAAGTTGATTTGATAATTTAAAAGATATCTAAATATGAAATACTTACCCTTAAACGTTTCTACTTTTGGTTCAGAATTTTTAATGGTTTATTTTGAATGTTTATATATTTCTACGATTAACACGCCAATCCGACCTCCCAATAATATGAGCAGATCAACTGTGGCCAAAAGCAAATCTATCGAAATGAAGTAGGTTATGTGCACCCAATGTTACGGGCATATGTGAAGTCAGCGGACAGGCCAACTCTTGAACACAGTTGGGCCCACTGCAGTTTCTCGGTCTCTTTGTAATAATCAACCAATTGTGGTCATAACGACCAATCTGTCACAATTTATCCGATTGTCGTACCATATTTGGGCAAGAATTGGGCTGACGGTCGGCTTTTCGCTCGTCGCCGACGTCCGTCGCCAACGGCGGTCCGACCATGGCAGCTTGGAAACATCTTAGTTGGCTCAACTCTGGTTACCGTAGATCGATTACCATAGCAAGGCCGAATTTGGGCCGATGGTCAAGCTCTTGCATCCGACAGAATTTCGCACCTGGGCCTAGGGACTTTGAAAATTATACAGAAAATAAAAAACATAAATTAATTTTCGTTTATAAACATTGTAAAATTCAGTTACGTGCTCGGTGCTGTTTTGGGAAATTTGATCGAGTAATAAAAGAACGTGGTTTTAAGAATTCCTCAGTCGATCGCTGTTTATACTTTTTAGATCGCGAACATATTTCAAAAAACATTGATGTAATTCTATATTTTGATGATATCCAAATAATAACTTTCGAGAAGAGCGTTATGATAAATTTCAAAAAATATTTAATGAATAAATTCTCCATGGTAGATATTGTTTTGTCGAGTAATAAATGAACTTTTTATTTAAAGCACTGAACTCACTATTCACCACTTATATTGAATGAAA
>NC_046665.1:68425534-68427115 GCF_010883055.1 Belonocnema kinseyi
AACTGGGATTTGGTTGTAGGCTCTCACAAGGTCAATTGTTGTGAAGATCTTCTTTCCGTGTAGAGATTGGGCGAAATCTCCGATGTGGGGTACTGGGTACCTATCCGGGATGGTCCGTGCGTTGAGTCTCCGATAATCTCCGCAAGGTCGCCATTCCCCTCGCTTTTTGGTACCATATGCAAGGGTGAAGACCAGTTGCTATTCGAAGTACGAGCAATTTTCATCTCTTGCATGGTTTGGAATTCCTGTTTGGCCAGCTTCAATTTATCTGGAGCCAATCGTCGAGGTCCCTCAGAAACGGGTGGTCCAGATGTTGTGTTGATATAATGTTTCGTCGAGTGCTTAGGTTCGACGATAAAGCCATTTGGTTGGGTGATTTTTGGATACTCTTGCAGAATTTTATGACAGGGAGAAGATCCTGAAATGGCTCGAATGCTTAGCAAACTCGTATCACACTCAGAGACTTTCCCTTGCACTGAGAGGGTTGTGAGGCTATCGATAAGTTTTTGATTCCGAATATCGATCAATAAACCATAATGATGCAAGAAATCGACTCCGATTATCGGTTTTGTGACATCAGTGATAACGAAACGCCACGAGTAAGCGTGGCGAAGTCCGAGGTTGAGCGTGAGTGTTTCGAAACCGTACGTCGCGATGGTTGAATCGTTGGCCGCGTAAAGTTCGTACGATGTTTTGGGACGTCGTCCGCGTGTTACTGCACGTGGAAAAACGCATAGGTCTGCTCCCGTGTCGACCAAATATTGCGTTTTCGTATCCCGGTCCGTAACGAAGAGACGGCAAGACGATGGGCAAGGGTCGCTGGCCTCCATCAGCGCCGGCCCGGTTCGTTTCCCGATTTAAATGCACACGGTAGATTGCACTTCTTAGCGTCACTTCCGAAAGTTTCGTGATACCAACAAACACCGTCTTCATTATTTCGATGAGATCGACTTCTGCTGCGATCGCGGAAACGGCCGCGAGACGGAGACCGGCCACGATCTCTTGAGCTCGATGCTACTTCTGACGTCACTGACACTTCGGCAATTCTGGTTGTTGCAAGGGCGAGCTGCTGAAGCATGGCTTCTAAAGATGCTAAATTTGCAGATACCTCGGAAACACGGGTCTTTGGCGTTGCTTCTGCGATGGCATCGGCGAGCTGTGCCAACTTATCAAGCTGGGCTTGGTCCTGGGTTGCCAGGATAGCCTGCATCGACGTAGGTAGCCGACCGAGCCAGAGTGGACGCAGGACAGCGTCTGGAAAAACGTTACCTGCAAGGCCGCGAAGGTGTCGGAGGAACTGGGATGGCGTACGATCGCCTATTTCCTCATGCTCTAGCAAACGGCGTGTCTTTTGATCCTGTGAGGCACTTAGTCGATTAATGAGTTCCGTTTTTAGTCTCTGATATGTTCGTTCAGGTCCAGGTGAAGAGGTTAAAAAGTCGCGCACTTCAGCTGCAAATTTTGCATCTAGATTCCCGACAACGTAATTGAACTTTGTTTCGTCTAACAGTACTCCCGCGAGCGCGAATTGTGTTTCCACCTGAGCAAACCACATCTCCGGATCTGCCGGCCAAAAGGGTG
>NC_046665.1:68427215-68483017 GCF_010883055.1 Belonocnema kinseyi
TCTGTACAATGTAACGGCGAGGCCATCGTAGCCGTCGTCGCAACGGGCGTCATCGTCGTCGTGGTGGCTGTGGTTGTAGTCATTTTTTAAAAGTATAAACTCCACAGATGATAATCCTAGAACGAAATCTGCACTTCACTAGCCTGTATAAGGGCGAAACTGTCACTGTATCAAAAGATATACACTTTTCACGGGGTCACCACTTTGAGGGGGAATAAGGCGCATAAATAATTAAACTCTGAAGTTTAAATAACTAAAAACACTTTTAATCAAGAATAATGGGAGCGAGTTTCACATAGTTTGAGAGACGGAAACGAACTGAGGTTTCGATGACGAATTCCTCGCCGCCCTGGGCCTGGCATGGCAACAGGGCATGTACCCGTACCGATTCGCATATCTCAAAGCCTTTGAAAACTCTCCGGCGATATCATTTGCTTACACTATCGAAGAAAAACATGAAATAAAATACGTGACACAAAGAGACCGGCAGAAAGTATAAGAAATTAAATGAGTGCCGGCTCGAAATATTCAATACTTTTCTCCAGGACTATAACCAGAAATATCTGGAAATAATTATTAAAAATAGCTAGGAAGGTGGTCGCCACAACGAGAAATTGGAAAGTGATATATAAGCTTCGTTTTTTTTTTTTTTTGAGAAAATTTAATTTTAGTATTTTCAGAAAAACTGTCGCAAGTTTCGGAATTTTCAGATACAATGTATTAACAAAAACTAAAATCTGCGCCAATTAGCGGTAATAGCTATTTGAGTATGAGCTTATGATTTATTCAGTGGCGCAGTCGAGGCCTGTGGTGGTGCCAGGCGGCTTTCCTGCCGCAAGAATAATGGTTCTATACTCTGTTCAGCGAGAGAATCATCGACAGCGCGCAGTTTTTTCAGAAAAAGCTAAAGTAAACCCTGTAAAGGGTGTGTTTAACACATATTAAACAGTCATTAGAAGTTTTTTCTACGGCCATAAATCTAAGAATGATGACGTTTAGGAAAAAGAGAGGTCAAATACTTAAAACTCAGACCCGTCACAGCAGGTTTTCCGAAGATTGAAAATCTTTAAGCCACGCCTTTATGACAGTTAGCGCAAACTGGCCGAAAATTCGTCGTTCCTGTCAATCATTCTCTCGCTGAACAGAGTATAGTTAAAATTATAAGGACCACCTACACATAATTAAGAATTTAATTTTGAGACAGTATGGAACCCACTTTAGGTCAGCAATCAGCAATTCCATGTAAGATCGCCTGAAGAATTTGAGCTATTGATAATGATTTTGATATGTTCTCGTCGGTGTTGAAAGAAAATCCCTATAATAATTATTGAACAAAATTAAAAGACTTATGAGATATTTAAAATTGAAAAGGTTGGTCCTTTTTTTCTCAAACTTTCATAACATTGATGATTTTAATTATATTAAGGGGTTTTCGAAAAATAATTTAGAAAGTACGCCGAAACGATGCACACAATGTGATGTGAAAAAATATAATTAAAAATAAGTTTTTTAAATTTGCTTGTTTAATAAATATTGTGTTTAAGCTGCGTTCTATTAAGAATAATTAAAAAACACACGCCCTAATGCCATAAAAATCACCAAAGTTTTAGGGTTTTTCTTTCAATACCTGAGAGAACGGATACAAGAATTTGTAACAAAATTATGAACAATAGCTATATTTCTTCAGATGATTTGATATGGGGTTGCTCGAATACGATCTGCACCGAAGCAGGTCGGAGTGAGAAGGAAGAAGTAAGAAGGTGAGATCGGAGTGCCCCTGGAGTACACCAGTGCAGGTTAAACGAATGCGCTATCAGACTTTCCTGACTTCAGTGAATTATGTTTGTGAGATTGTCTCAAGATGTAAATTGATTCTGTTGGTCGCATTAATTTTGAATCACGCAGGCAGTTTATGCTTAAGTCACATAATTATTTTCCACTCAATTAATATGTTGTTTTTCATAGGGAATAAAACGACACGTATTTTATCGACTTGCCTGAAAAAATTTGTAAACAGTATATTCCATGATATTCTGTACTGGGCAAGCGCTTGGGAGAGAATAGAGGATTTTTTCTCCGTAAAACCAAAATTCATGTTTTTGCCAAAACGACGCAAGGTACGAAAGAAGTTAAAGGAATACAATTTTTTCTCCATAAATGGAATCAGAGAGAAAAATTTAAATGCATATATTAGATTAAAAAAAGATCAAATCGTTAACAGAAATTTGGATCCTTTTTCGATAATTTGTGTTTTTAATTTTTTTAATTCAAATACTCATAACTTTGTTAAACAACATTTTTAGTTAAATCTTTAAGATCCGCGTCCTCATATTGTCTTTGAAAAACAACACACACTGCCGTTCAAAAGTTTTTGACCTCTTTTTATGACTGATTAAGTTCTCTACATTTTAAATATGTCAGAGATAAAAAAATTTCTCTTTAAAGGGTTGTATGCTCTAAAATTCTGCATAAAATTAGACCAGTTTGAAGTTAATTTTTCTGTTTTTAAGTAGATATTGCAAACATAGTGTAAACTTTTATATTTTCTTAAATTTTCAATAACTTCCGTAATAATATATGCATTGGTGTTAACCGAGATACTAAAAAAAGAAGTAGGGGCGAGAGGAGTACTTCCAGAAAATCAGGCAGATTTCAGAGAAGGTAGAAGCACTATAGATAATATCTGTATTCTTTAACACGTGGTGAATAAAGAACTTGAGAAAACTGTAGGAAAAGTATGTGCCTTCTTTGTTGATTGAAAAGCAGCATTCCCATCGGTAGATAGGAAAAAATTATGGGAGTTATTGGGGAAGAGAGGAATTAACATAGGTCTGATAGAGAGAGTGAAATTTATAAAGAAACAAGAGAAAAAGTAAAGGTAGCGAATAAAACCTCGGAAGAATTCTAGACGGAGGTAGGATTAAGACAAGGATGTCTACTGAGCCCTCTTCTTTTTGCAGTATTCATAGCGGATGATGTAGTAATATTAGCTAAAGTAGAAGAGGTTTTGGCAAATATGATGAATACACGGAGAAAAAGATATCGCACAATGATATCGCAAAAACTCTGCATTGGAATAAAGAGCAATATAATAACATGCAAGCAGGTTCCGGAGCTTTTTAGGATATTATAATGCACTACATCCCGTGGACACTACTAGAACCCTCGTATATATAATATAATAAAATAATAATATAATGTAAAATCTTGCAATGTACGATATCATGATTTTACGCTATTATAATGTGATAATACCAATATATAGCGAAGGAATTACGGTATATATTGCAATTCTTGCGATATCGTTTTCTCCGTGTAGACTGGAGAATATTTAGAAGCAAAGAAATTAGTTTTACATGTAGCAAAGTCTAAGGTTTGGGTTTTGAGAGAAAAACTAGTAGGAAGAAGGGAAGAATGGTTTGGACGTGGTGGGGAGAAGGTATTTTGGAAGTCAAGGAGTTTACATATCTGGAATTTTTAGTTAAGAAAAATGGGAATGTAAAAGATCACGTCAAAGAAAGAGTTAAAAGAGCAAATATAGTAATGAATAAGTATGAGGCATAGGGGAAAACTGATTTAAAGAAGACAACAAGAGAAGCTTATACTTAGTGTTTTATTGTATGGAGTTGAAATACGGGGATGGAAAGAATATGAGGAGGTGGAAAAGTTGCATGAAAAATGCATTAGATGGACGCTAGAATTGTACAGATGGACGTCATGGTATATAGTTCTAAAGGAGGTAGATGAGGAAAAAATAAAAGTAAGAACAGGTAACAGAGGTTGCAAATACGAAGAAAGACTGTTGAAGGGCAACGGAAGAACGATAGTGAAAGCGTGCTTGAAGGAAAGAGAAAATGAAAGAGTGGATGATTATGGAATGAAAGAAGGAGAAAGGTATTTGAATAGGTGCAGTTGGTCAAAGGAATGGATCAAAGAAATGCATGGAAGGGGAATTAGAATACATAATACATAGAATACATAAGAATAAATAAGTTTTTAAGCAAAGAATAGAAAATAAAATAAGAGAAGTAAATATAATGAGAAATATAAATGGATAAAAGTAAGGGGAATAGCAAAATATTTGGAGAGAAACGGGGAAAGCGGAACGCAAAATGTAATCGCGAGGGTAAGATGTGGTAATGCGGAAGAGTGAAACAAATACTGGTGTACAGAGGAGGAAAGGAAGTGCATGCTATGTGCGAGAGGTAGAGGGACTTTAATACATTGTCTGGAAGATTGTGATAAGATAGAAAAGGAAGCATGTCAATGGGAAAGGTCCTGCATGAGAAGAGAACAGTGGAGGCGTTGGAATGGTTGAGGGTGTTGGAAAGAAAGAAGAAGGAAAGGAGAAAACTGGGGAAAGGATTAGAATAATTATCTTTAGAAAATAAGAAAATGTCGAATTTCTTAAATGAAAATAAGAGAAAAGTTGACAAGCGTAAAGATAAAAAGGAAGAGAGGCAATCGCTAGAGTTAGAGAGGGAAAGAGAGAAAAACGGTAGTGATGAAAGAAAAAAAAGCATACATGCGATAGAGTAAGACGTATTTGCAATAGAATTAAGGCGTATTGGCGATAGAATTGAGGCGTATTGACCATAGAATAAGGCGTATTTTTCGATAGAATAAAGATGATTTGCGATTATATAAGGCATAGTTACGATGAGATAAGGCAAATGTTGGATAATGTTAGGCGGAGCGAATAAATAATTATAAGTTAAGTTTGTAAATATTGTACATATAGAAATATCGCATCCGATTATAAGGGAAAAATTAAATTGAACGAAAAAAAATCTAAATAAGAAAGTTCTGAAAAATGATTTCTTATAGAAAACTAATGCTAAAAATTTCATGTTACAATTTGATTGGTGTTTAAGTAGTGAAAAAAGAGTAAACAGTTTTATTCAGGGATTTCTTCTTGGAAAGAAATATTTTATTATTTCTCTCCATTCAAAAACTTTTCGAAATAATTTACAAACATTTTTGTTGATTCCATGCATATAGCTGCAATACCCTTGAAACGTTTATTTAGCACTTTTTTCAAATCAATTTCCCATTGTTTTTTAATTGTGTCGACATTTTGACGATAATTTGTTGTGCTTATACCTCTCAAAACAATATAAGACGCTTCTATGGAAGTGTACAAGCCCAATCAAAAATTTTCACCAATAGTTAGGAGAGAACATGTCATTTATTCCCTAATAGCAGGGAGCGTTTCGGGGACCTTCCTGGAGCGTTCCAGTGGAACGTTCCCTGAGCGTGTCAAATGTCCGCCACTTGGGGACGTTCTAGTGGAACGTTTAAAGAATAAATTGTCGTCATTTTTATTATTATCAATTAATATCCGATTAACCGTGAGTGATAGGTCAAAATTAATGTCAGTTTATGATATGGATATCATATTACAATGTAGTATATGCGGTACTCAAACCTCAAAAATGACATCAATGTAATTGCCGCGTAGAAACTGCGTTAAATATGAAAACAAAATTTTATTTTTAGTATTGCATTCTCAGCAGAGAAGTTATTATTCGATTTTTTTAATTTGACCCCCCCCCCCCCTATAGGTTTTGCCCTAATATCCACGTTTTGAAACTCTCTGAACCCTAAAAAAAGGTTTTTATGAATGCGTCTGTATGTGTCTCTTTGTGCATGATAGTTAAAAATTCAAAAAGTTAGAGAATTTTGAAAATTTTTGAGACAATTTTTTTCACGATTAAAAAATTCTATGTTGCAACTATTCATTGTACTCAAAAATCGGAACAATTTAGTTTAATAACTTTTTTCGATCAAAAAGAAAATTGTCAGAGTTATAGCATTTTCAAAATCCAAAAAAACAAACGAAAATTAGCTTTTTAAGCCAAACAACGCATGATAAGAAAAAAGTCAGGAAAAGAAAGATGTTGCTTTTTGAAAGCGCTACAGGATTATTATACGAACTTATTGAATTTTTTAAAAACTCGAAAATTCACATTTTGATCGCACAAAAATAAGGAAAAACATTCAGTTTGCGATCAAGCTATGCAAGATACGAAAAAAGTTTAATTGCCAAAAATTGTGCACTTAAAAAGAGTTCATCAAATTTGTTAGAAACCACTTTTTGGCAGAAACACGCAGATATATCTTTATTTGAAAAAATTGAAAATAAAGAAATCAAATTTTTTAATAAACGACGCAAACTTTGAAAAAAAAAACAATTAATAGACCAAATTTTATCTTTCCAACAAGGGCTACAAATTTGTGATCAATAATTTTTGTATAGGACGCGTAGTTTTTGCTTGCATCGTAAAAAATAATATTAAAAAGAAAAGCTAATTTTTTAAAAAACGACGAAAAAAAGTAACAGACAAAAAATATTCACGCAAAAATGATCTTCAAATTTGTTATAAACTCTTGCTATAAAAATATATTTAAAATAAAAACTTAACTTTCTGGAAAAGACGTCATAAGCTACAATAAAATTTTATTGAATAAAATTGTTCGCCGAAATTATATCTACAAATTTGCTTGCAACCACTTTAAGCTAGGATCCGTATTTCTGGTTTAAATCGTAAAAAATAACATTAGAAGTAAACAAATTAATTTTTTGAAAAAGCGTCACAAATTGCAATGAAATGTTTGAAAACAATTTTTTATATACTGGGCCCTTTTTTAATTATTAGAACAAGACAATGAAAATATGTATGTTTCAATGCCAATACGCATTGTGAATTGCAATAATATAAATTAATTGGAATGATACGTTTTTCAGGTTAGTTGAAAATAAAAATATGTATTAAATATTAGTAAATATTAAAGTAATTATGAAAAATAAAATTTATCCTTTATGTTGCAATATCTTAATATGAAATACCAGACCGTGGTACAGAAATAAATATAATATACATTTAACATAATAGTGTTGAACATAATGTAGAAAAATTCATATTTTGGACAAAATCGAGTGCGAAGCACGAGATACATGATGAGAATGTGCTCGTAAAAGCAGAAGCAGCTTTATCAAAACAACCACCAAATTACAGTTGTCGATGCTTTTACCTTTAACTTTAAAAGGTCTTTGAACAAATATATTTCGTGTCCTTTAGTTTGTATATAATATTTACATAGGCGCACTGGGATTTAATATTATTTCATAGACTTCAAAGGAATTTTAATAAATTGCAAAAACATTTAATGGGGTTGCTAAGAATTTCCCAAACTTCAGAGGGATTTTGAAGGAATGCATAGGATTTAAATGGTTTTAGAGTATTTTTAACGTTTTCAAGGGACTTCATAACATGTGAAAGACGTTTTATGGTATTTTAATAGATATACAAAAATTGATAAACATTTAAAAATATATCCATAAATTTCAAATAACTTTATAAGAATAGCGGATTTTCTTAAGATTTCAAAAATTTGAAGCGATTTAAAAATATTTCAAGGGCGTTAACCGGACTTAAAAGATTCCATGCGGCTTTAAAGAATATCGGAAGATTTGGAAGGATTTCATATAGGATTTACAAGATTGCAGGATGTTTTGAAAGATTTAAAGGGATTTTAGAAAATTTTCAACATTTTTAATATTCCAAATGCTTATTGAGAAAATTCAAAGGACTTTACAATATTTCTGAGAATTTCCAAAATTTAAAGGTATTGCAAATACTCTCAATAAGGTATTTTGATCAACTTTCCAGGATCTTAAATGATTCCATAGAAATTCAAATATTCCAAGGGATTTTCAAGATATATCATCAGCCTTCATATAATTGCACAGAATTTTGTAATATTTTAATGGATTTCAAATATTTTATTTACAAGAATTGTGGGATTTCAAAGATTTAAAAGGATTTTCAAAAGGTATTTCCAAAGATTAAATTTTGTTATGAGATTTAAAATGATTCCAGGAGATTTTTAATAGATTAAAAAAATGTAAAGGGATACCGAAGGATTTGAAACATTTTAAGGCGTTTGAAAAATCCAAGGAATTTTCAAGAGCTACATAATTTATTACAAGTTAATATAATTATGTAATAATAAAAATGTATTACTCTTGAAGCTTTATCGTTGTCAAAGTTAAATCTTGTTTCTGTGTTCTAATCCTTTTTGCTGGAAACAGTTGAACAAATTTGTCTGCCATTAGCAGTAAACGCCATTACGTACAAATTATTCAATTTTAAAAAACCCGGTGTAAATTTGGACAAATCGAAGATTTCGCGAAGAATGATCTGAACAATCATACTCAAAATCAATAACATTATTCTAAAATGTCTTTTTAGCCTTAGTGTTTTCTCTAGAATAGGCATCTTTGAAAATTTCTGCCCAGCACAGAGTCTGCTTCTGCCCTTATCAAAAAATTCAAAGCTTCTTCGACGTTTTTCACTTGTCGACTATTCAATTCATTCCTTATCGACATTTTTAAGTCAAAATGGTATAATAGATAGAAAATTATTTCTTCCTCAGTAGGAGGATTGTCCAGGAATGTTGCTTCATTGAAGTACTTGAAAAAGTAATTTTTTGCAGATAATCCATCACTGGGGCAGTACCTTCCGTTTTCCAAAAAATTCCGTAAAATATTCTGAGCTTCGGGACCCCAGTAAAATTTAAGAAATGCTTCCTTCATCTCCTCATAAGCTCCGTAACCACGAAGATTTAACCAGTTCTTAGCATCCTTTGATAGTGATTGAATAAAAAAGTATTGTTTTTCGCGTTCATCTAGATTTTCTTGATTTGCAAGATACTCAAAGTTTTCGATGAAACGTTTCGGATGCATCGTATCGTTTATTCCAGAGTACTTTAAATTTTCAAAGGGAATGATTTTCTTCCAGAGTGGAATATTTTGGTATTCTTTTTTAATCATTGGATCCATTAAACCCGTCTCAAGAAGGCTCGAAATCGATAGAATAACGAATACCCAAATAACCAAGTTGATTATTTCTGTGTAAGTTGAAATTGCTTTGACTGTGGGATCAGAATTTTCCAAAGTTTCCATTTTTTCTTACAATCCATATACAAATTTTTCATAACAGTCTCCACTGATTAGAATTCTAAATCGCCCTTTATCTCGTTTTTAAAGTCCAAGTGTTTCTGATGTTCTGAAACATATGATTGATAATTTTCTGATAAATTTAAAAATAAAGTAAAGTATAAAAATCCTCACATTTAATTTATTTTGTTTCAGCACCTGAAATACTTTTAAAAAATGATGACGGAAACAATTCCTTGGGAAAAGAAATTTTTTAATTAAACTAACAAAACAGATCCAACGTGGATGGTAGCAGGGATCAAAATAAAGTTTCCCAAAATTAAAGATAGATAAATACATTAGCTTGACAAATTCTATGATGGCGCTATTCAATATAAAATCTTGATAATATTGAAATTTCACTTTCCCCCACATTTTTATTCTAATAATGCAAGTACTTAAGGTAAATGTTCCAGTAATCGTGACAATTCCAATAATAGTGAAAGTTGGTGACATTTTGATATTGTTAAAAACTATTTTAAAAGTAACATCTAATGCTAAAACTCATTCCTGTTTAGCATTTTATAGCCAAAAAGCAGATCTCTGAGAAAATAGTTTTTCTATAATTTAAAGAATAAAAATAATATTACTGCAGATGTTAATTTAAATAAAACATATTTTTTTAATTACAATAAAATTTCAATTTAAAAAAGGCTTTTTGCAACTGATTTTTTTTATTCAAATTGTTGAATTTTAATAAATGATGGCTTATTTTTTCGGGGAACAGATTCTTTACGCCTGAACTGTTTCCAATTTTGAAAGAAAATTTTCTATGGGTGAAATCGTTTAAAAATATTCAAAAATTTGTTAAACAAATAACTGCATTTAAAGTTTAGAGATAAAAAGGCGACAGTAAGAAAATTTTCAATCATGAAAACTATTGTTTAAATCATTATTTTTCGTAAGTTCTAAGTTTTATTTTCTGAGATAATCATCTTTTTATTTCATAACATATGACATAATATCATTTAAATTCGTGACATCATAAGAAACACTCTTTTTCCAGAGACCTGATTTTCGACAGTGCCAAAAATCAGATGTCTGACAAAAATAGTTTTTCTATTATTTCAAGAATAAAAATAATATTAAGAAGGACGTAATTTCAAAGAAAAAATATTAATTTTAATGACATTTTTTTTTAAATTTACAAACAGAATTTATTCTGACAATGTATTTTACAATTAAGTTCTCTTACTATCGCATGTTATATCTATATAATACACAATTCAACATTTCCACGTCAACCATAAAAATCCAAACTTTTTTTGGTAAAATAATTTGTTGGTCATTATGTGGCGGGTTTTAATATTTGGTGTTCTAAATTATAAAAATTAACGTATTTTCATAATTAGTGTAGTCAGTTCAAGCTAGCACATCACTATTTCCTATTTTTCAACAATTCTTTTTGAGATCTTTTTTTAGTAAAAATGTTGAAATTAATTTTCAAACAAATTTAGAGCACGTGCAGTTGTTTCTACGCATATGGAATTGGCGCAAAATTTAAAAGGTAACAAAAATGAAATCCAAAAGATGGTCTTCTTTTAAATAATTAAACATTTCAAAATTAACTGTCTGCTAATGCTACGGAAAATTCCATAATATTAGCCCTACTGCTCCATTTGACCTGATATTTTTACGGAAAACTCCGTAATAATAATCAGTACCACTTAAAATCAGTTACATCTTTTTAATGTATGTCTTTTTTGGCTGGTTTTGTCAAATTTAAGAATAGTAAAATGTCCAATTATCCACTGCCAAATATTAAAAAGTACGACCAAATGACAACCAAAGAAATTACAATGTATTATTGTAAGAACTAAGTGCGCACAATGATAGAACACTTTTCGTTCGTCTTGGGAGTATTTCTTGCTTTTAATCTTCGCGCCAGAAATAGCTGCGCTGCGCATGTGTCACTTTTTTTGAAAATTACTATCTGCCAAAATTTTGACTATCAAATATTAAAAACCATCACCAAGTGACCACCAAATGACCAAAAAAAGATTACTATAAAGAATTTTTGTAAAATATGTGTAGTTAGCACGTCCATTTTGAAAATGTTGTAGTTTTTGCAATTTTAATCAACAAAAAACAAAACCTACCAACTTATTTCCCCGAAAAAAGTTTGATTTTTTATGGTTAACGTGCCAATACTTCACGGACATACCACAAGGGTAATATTTTGTAATATTGAAAAATAATATTAAAAAAAATTAAAATCTTGTTGAGGAAATCATGTAGGATCAATTTATGGGTTTTCACACAAAGGAATTAATATAGGATCTCATATATATATTCCTTGTAGGTTCCCATATGGGTTCCCACATAGATGGTATATTTCATTTTATTTCGTGTCCCCATTTGCCAATATGATTTAGCGTAGGCATCCACGTGTATTCCTATATCGGTTCCCACGTAGGTTCATGTTTGGGTTCCCACATAGGGTCCCATATGGAAATTTTCAGTAGAGATCAACTGTATAACCAAAATTTTGAAGAAGAAATTATAACTTACCTCTGATTTCTATTATTTACTCCTTCCATAAGAAATGTCTGCTTTAATATATAAATATTACTTTTCGTAGCATCATTGCTTTGCAGAAACGTATGTAACAAAAAATTAGGTATACGTATTTGTAAATAAAGCAGCCAATTTCAAATAAAGATTAACAATGATGGTGTTCCCTTGTGTCCCAAGGTCATAGCAGAAAATTAGTTCCAAACATATCTAGCGCGGCGCTAGTTGTTCTACTTCTCGCGGGCTTTTCATTGTAAGTTTGAAGCAGAAACATCGAGAATCTCGTTGTGCAAGAATTGTAGAATTTAGTTGAAATTTTAATAACTTTTTGAAAATGCTACTATTTCGTTAAAAATTCAACTACTTGGTTCAAGGTTTAACTACTTTGTTAAAAATTTAATTTTCTGCATGAAGAATCATCTTCTTTGGTAGTAAATGCAACTGTTTTCTTAAAAATTCGTCTCATTTTTTGTTCAAAATTATTTTTTGCAACTAAAAATTTAACTTTTCCATTTTTGTTTGAAAATTTATATTTTTAATTGATAATTCATGTATTTTGTTGAAAACTCGTTTTTTTTTTTAATAGAAAACTAATGTTCTTGGTTGAAAATTCACCCTTTTCTGTCTAAAAATGGAACACTTTGTTTGAAAATTAAAGTTTCTGTTGAGGATTCAACTATTTTGTTGAAAAATTGTCTTTTATTTTGATTGAATTTAAATGTTTTTCATTTCAAATAAAAATGTTTTATGGTTAAAGATTCAGCATTTTAGTTTGTTTAAAATTCGTTTTTCGTTAGAAAATGAATCTTCTTGTTTTAAAATTCATCTTTGTAGGTTAAAAATTCAACTATTTGATTAAAAATTTAATAATTTTGTTGAAACTTTTGATTAATTCTTTGAAAATGTAACTTTTTTGTTGATAAATTCTTCCTTTTGATTGGCAATTCATCTTTAACGGTAGACAAGTTATCTTTCTTTAGTTCAAAATGCTCTTTTTTACTTCAAAATTCAATTTTCTTCTACAATCTTTGTCTTTTTGGCGCGAAAATTAGTCTTTTGTGGAAGAAGTCATTTTTATTGGTTGGAAATGATCTTTTTTGTTGAAGATTCAACTGTCTTCGAAAAAATTCATCCTTTTGACATGAAAAATTAACTTTTTGGTTAAAAGTTCAGCTATTATTTGTTAAAAACTTGTCTCTTGCTTAAAAGTTAAAAACTGTTTGGTTATTAATGCAATGTATTCATCTTTTGGGGTTAATAAAGAAGTTTTTTTGAAATTTTGACCCAACAAATTGCTATTTTCATGAAAAAATTATTTAAATAAAAAAAATGTCACTCATTTTATATTTCAAAAAGGTTTTCCAAACTTTTTCTATGAATACTAATGGGACAATATGGATTAAAAGTGAAATATATCTTTAAATTAATTTTGAATTGGAATAAAAAATTAAATATGACCCTTTAAATTTATTTTTGAAAACATAGCAAATACAATATAGAAAGAATTTCCTAAACAATTTTTAATATTATTATAAATTTAAACTTTCCACCTGAGTGCTTAGCGAGTATATAAACTTCCACTTACAAATATAATGTAATTTTATAATGAATAAATAACATGGGTAATAATTTACTTAATTAGCAAAACCTTTGAATAGATACATTTTTAGAGGAAAATTTATTTTGTATGTTCTTTACTTATTATTAAATAACAGGTTTTAAAACATGATTTAAAAAACATTCCATCCATTACATTCAAAAGTGCAGTACTAAATAAACCAGGATGTCCAGCGACCATGAAAATCTTGAAAACCTAGAATAATTATTCTCCTTGATTTTTTTCACGAGAACCTCAATTTTTTTTTGTTTTTCATTTTAAAACAGTTATTTGATTAAGGTATTATACGGATGAATTCAGAAAAATAGCTATCCATGCGAAGTACAATTGAAGACACCCCAACTTCATGTCGATCAACTGAATGCGTGTGAGAGTGTCTAACCTATCGGACCTCTCTGTTCTTTCATACTTGCAGGGCTCTACTTCATGAACGAAATAATAAAAAATTCTGAAATTTTCACAGAATGTCTGTATTGCGTCCTTCTGACGTTTCTCAGTTTTCTTTTCTAACTAACCCAAACTTTAGTTGACGCTCTAATCAACCTACAGTCCTAATTTCAAAAAAATTCGCAGAAAACAATTTTATCCGTATAATACCTTAAACTGCGAAGAGGAGTTTAAATGTTTTAGTCTATTATGAAAGTAAAATCTTGTTCAGAAGAAATCTTGTTATTGAAATGTTTTTTTATTTATCAAGATATAGTTTATCCTTGCTTCATTGCAGAATAAATAAAGAGATTTCAAGGCACTTTTTGTAAACTGTATAAATTATTTGATAAATTACAATGAACAGACTTTAATATTGTCAATAATGTTAATAAGTTTTTTATTTCTTCTCCTCTGATGTGGATTTTTAAAGGATACCTTTTTTGTGATATTCAACTTACAAATTATAGAAATTATAAGTTAAAAACTTCTATGTTAATACACTAGATTTAAAAAAGTTACAAAAGATTTCTAAAATTTTAAAATATTTAAAGGAATTTTGAAAAGTTCTCAAAGATTTCAGGGATTTCAAAGATTTAAAAAAGGTGTGCACACCAGATTTTAAAGATTTTACAACAATTTCACAAAGATTTTTAAAACTTTCAAAAGATTTCAAAGATTTAAAAAAGGTTACAGTGCACGAAATTTCAAAGATTTAAAAATATTTGAAAACCTTGTAGAATATTTCAATGAATACAGAAGATTTTACAAAGATTTAAGAAAGAATTTACAAATATTTCAAAAGATTTTACAAACATTTCAAAGATTCAAAAGGCGTAATTTTTCCAATGATTTCTAAGATTTTACAAAGTTTCTACAACTTTAAAAAGATTTCAAAGATTTTAAATTGATACAAAAGATTTCAGAAAGATTTCATTAGGATTTAAAAGAATAACAGAATTTCAAAGGTTTCAAAAAGGGGTCAGTATACCAAATTTCTAAGATTTCAAAACATCTCAAAGATTTCAAACCATTTCAAAATTATTTAGAAGATTGTATAAGATTTCACGAAAATTTCAAGTATTTTAATGATTTCAAATTGTTACAAAAGACTACAGATATATTTCACAAAGATTGCATAAAAATGTCATAAAGATTTAAAAAGAATACAAGAATTTCAAAGATTTAAAAAAGGACAAAGTACAGCACATTTGCAAGTTTTCAAAACCTTTCAATGATTGGTAACCATTTCAAATTTTTCTAGAAGATTTCAAAATATTTCACGAAGATTTAAAAATTTTTAATGATTTCAAATTAATGCAAAAGAGGTCAAAGATTTCATAAAAATTTCATACAGATTTCAAATAGTTAAGTGATTTAAAACGAATTAACAAGATTTTAGAAAGATTTCACAAATATTTCGAAGAATGCATTAAGATTTCAAAAATTGCAAAAATTTTAAAAAGGAAACAGTACACCATATTAAACAATTTCAAAATCTTTCAAACCAATTTGAGAATATTTGAAAAGATTCCAAGCGAACACAAAGATTTGAAGGATTTCAAAGATTTTACAAAAAGGTTAAAAGATTTCATAGGAATTTCAAGATTTCACAAAGATTTGAAATTCGTCAAAAGATTTTACGTATTGAGAAAGAGTTCGCAAAGATTTCAACGACTTTACAAAGATTTCACAAAGGATAGCTTATGTTCACAAAAAATTAAGAATTGTTTATTTATTGTTTTGTTTTCTCTAGAAATTGTTGGCTAATAAAAAATGAAGTGGCTCATTTTTTTACTTGCATAACAAAGGTTATTTTATTATGTAATGTAAAAAAAGACACCTAGAAAAACTTGATTTCTTGACCTAGACCCCCGAAAAAGACCTTGAATTTGGACACTGTAAAAACTAAAAATTTAACTTTTATCTAACTTTTAATCTATCTTTATACTATTCAAAATTCTCTTCGGAGAATTGAAAGATCTATATGAATAATTTTTTCTTTTTAAATAAATTAATCAGTTAATTGTACTTTCTTAAGATATAATAATGATGAAAATTTATATCGATTTAAAAAAATATATACGGTATTATGAGATAATAGATAAAGTACTATTTATGAATAAATGTAAATCTAAAAATAGTGTATCTAATAACTTTTAATTTTTGCTGGAACTTTTTAAATAAAAATTATGATATTATCCAGGTAAATTTTGTATACTTCATATCAACTCATAATATATAAATAATTATAACTATATTATAATGAAATCCATTATTTTCTGTTGGTGCAATTTTAATGATTTAAATTCCTAGATCGTGCTACAGGTTATTTTTTGTCAGTATCCAAATTCCTAACGATTATGGAAAAGTTATAATTCTTTTAAGTTTTAATTAAATTAAGACTTAAATTTGCATAGACTTGTGATCATTAGCGACTAGAATAGTTAATGCCTAATTTGTGTATCCTGAGAGCCTTGGCGCGGAACTCGACGAAGATGGGAGGCATTTGCTGCCTCCAAGTATTTGTAATAAACCAAGGCCCATAGTAAGATAAACGAAATTCCAATTAAGATCCCCCAGCCTTCTTCTACCCGATAATGAGGATTTTCCAAAAGTTCATCTTTTTTCAAATTTTCATTCTCTTTAATCGCTTCTGTTATCTCAATTGTGACCTCTTCAGCATCCTTGTTTTCCGTTATTAAAGTCATCTTGGTTTTGTTTTCAACGAGAAAATGCCTTTATACTATATATTTCAATTCTTGAGCATCAGTCTGTAAAAACACAAATTGATATAAACGCTTGGATAAATTATGAAAATGAAACTTCAAAATTATTAAATGCCTAACTCTGATTTCACACAATTATTTTGCCAAGTATTAAATCGCAAATATCTTATAGAAATTTATGGAAAGTTTGTTTTACAGTAATATTTATAATACTCACAAAATTTCCAAGTAATTAAACAAATATTATTTTCTTAAATAATGTAAAAAATTAGGCCTGGAATGAATTGTACTGGAAAATATATTCTATTCAATTTCATTGGGTCTGTATCTGGAAAAATTTATAATTTAAATCATTCTTCAATCGTAAATTTTTAAATTATATTTTAATGAAATAAGATTTCGAATAATTGTTTATTTTAAAATGAATTTTGATTTATTTTTATGACAGTACAAATTTTGCAGGAATTTTACGAGACCGAGAAAACCGAGAAATGACAGTGAATTTATTTTTTGACCAGGAATTTGATAAGTTTTTAGAAGAAAAAATATGCCAAAGTTTAATAAAAATAAAAAATTTGTTGAATTGTTTCAATCATAATATCATTTAGTCTACAATGCTCAATCCGAAAAAATTAAAAATTAGAAGCGTTTAAAATCGGCAATTTCCGATTTAAAAAAATGTATGGTAGTCCAACTGAGAATATAAATTATAATGATAACTATATTCTATTGTAAAATAACTTCAAAATAATTATTTATTAATTTACGTTGATGAAGTAATTAATTAATTTATTAGTAATTAATTATTATATTAAAAATTATTAAATTTCATATAGGGTTACAATCTAAAATTTCAGAATTAAAATTTTTTTAATTAAGAAAAAGATCCATTGCTTAATATTTAGAAATATTTGACTGTTCATTTAAATTAATGAATTTTAGAACAAATATACAAAACTAAACGAAACAAAAAACTTTAAGTCTTACAATTATAATTGTTCTTTTTGAAAACTTTTAATTTGTCAGTAAAATTCTTGAATTTGGTTGTATAAATAAATGTTGAACACCTATTATTCCATACAAAAATCGAGTAAGTTGAAAAGATATTTCGAAGTTCAAAGAAGATTAAAATTTAATGTAAAATTTGAAATTATTTCAAATGATTTAAACGAAGTGTCTACGTATACCGACAAAATCCGGCTATTCATATCCAAATTACGGTGCAAACAGCCCAGAATGGTTTAATTTTTAAATAAAATTTAGAAGCTTTTTAAGGATTTCTAAACTATTTGAAATAAAAATAATTTAACTTCTAATTTGAGAGGTATTTTGTTTCTAAAAAAAAATTATGATTGCTTAGTTTTTAATGTTCCTAACTTAAAATTTCTTAAAATGATTTTTATTTTATTCTTTTATTAAAACGGCCACCCTACATTAAACTTAAAAGTTTCGAAATAAAAAATTTGAAAGGTTTTTATCTTGCATTTTTTGAGCCATTAATATTCCAATTAAATCAAGTTATAGACATGTATACTTTGATCTTATATTTCTACCTACCTTATGTTTCTCAATAATGATACGTTTTCTCAACGTAAAATTAACTTTTTCCTTATTTCTTGTGTCTATTTATGTTCAATTTTAATGAAACTTAACGAAATAATTTTGCTAAAGTAAAAATAAATACTTGGGTATGTTATTTTGCTGCGTATAAAGTCCAAATACTGTGAAAATCAAAATGAACCTTTGCACGAAAATTGGTGTAAACAGTATAAATATTAATGGTATGACCTATGATTGAATGACTGAAAAGCTTAGCTCACAGGGGGGGGGGGGCACCTATCTAAATTCTCGCATGATTATTGACGCTGCGAATTGCGACGAAATGCGGAGAATGTCGGATAAGCGAAACTACCCATTTCAAATTTGAAGTCAATTTTTTTTTTAAATCACGGTTTTCTTAAATATTATTACACAAACTTAAAAGGTTTTTATATAATGCTCGCTTTAATTTGAAAATTATTCACTTTGTAAGGTTTCCGTTACACAGTTTTAATTAAAAAACAGATTAAAAATGTTAGGCAAATTTATATTATCCTATTTTCATATCTTTTGTTCGATTTATATAAATTCGAAAACAACTGTATTTAAAGATTGTTTACTAATTTCTGAAATTGGAATGAATAGAGTGGTGAGGAAGAGTTTGCCTGATAAAATAAACCATGCATTATAAAAACTTAACCATTTTTAAACAAGTCGTAAGAAGCGATAGAAAAAATATGCCCGCAGTGCGGGCACATTCTCATTGCGCGCAGCGTGCGCGGCGCTTGCCGCTAAGTTTGAGCGTGCCTAGGCCGCGCGGGTACGGTCTCTCGCTTCGTGCTCGTTTTCGTGCGTTTAATACCTGCACTTTAATTACATTTTTTCAAGTATCATAAATATTATAACTTAAATCGAAAATTGTGATTTAAAGTTCTGAGGAATTACAGCCATAAATTGTAACTGAAATGTTTTTCGATTTGTTTTTAAAGAAGGTTCTCAATGCAACTACGGCTTTGACGATTACATTCTCCTCACGAGACCTGCGCTCTATACTTTGTGTCCATTTGAAAAACTTTATCAAGATAATTTGTAAATCTTGTTCAAATCTACTAAAAACAACATTTTAAACTTACGGATCTGTTAAAAACAAAAATGGCATATTTTTGAATATTATCCAACTTCTTGAACTTTTGTCTAATTAAGAAACTTTATGAGAATTGTTTCGAAATACAAATATTTCATAAATAGTATAAATTTAGATTGATATTTCTTAACCTATACAAAAAAATTTTGTGTTCCTTTTTTTTTAATTTTTCAAAATGTTGAAGAGCATATAACTTTTTTCAGTTTTATCGAATTTAAAAATGTCATTGTGATAATTTGCAAGTCTTTTTGACGCGTACCAGAAAATTTGTCAAAAATTTCTAAAACTCATAAAAAAATTGTATTCAAATGTTGAATTCAAATGTAAAATATATTTTTATATTTTTCTGAAAATTTTAAAAAATTTCAAAAGTATATAACTTTTCTAATTTTCATTGAAATGGAAAATTTTATATGGATAATTTGCAAGTCTTCTACCCATCTATAAGAAATGTTAACTACGATTTTTTTAAATACAGAAAAATAAAAATTATTTTGAAAATGCTCTAAATTTTTTAATTTTAGTTGGAAATATCTGCTTAACGAACTTAACCTTCATTTTGGGAACATTAAGAAGTGCATTAAAGGCTGACTCCATTGGGCAAATCCTTCTAATATTAGCGTGGCTACAACATTCAGGTAACTATGCAGACACCGATAAAATTGTTTGATTTTACCTGTCTGGAAAAGTGTCTGGGCAGTCTGGGTACAGGTCTGGATTTATCTAGACTGTCTAGCCTGGAAGAACTGATCTGGCTCAGGTCTGACGCCAGTCTGGCTCAGGTTTGACTTTATCTAAACCGTGTAGTCTGGAAGCTCTGTTCTGGCCCAGGTTTGGCACTGCTCAGCCTGCCAAGAACGAAAAAAGTCGTAAGTTCCATCAACAAATTTTTTTGACATACTTTAAAAATATTACAGAATGTCTAAAACGATGGAAAATTAGCAATTCAAAGTATAAGAACAAGTCTTTTTTTCTATCACCTTGACAGTCTGGCCCGGCCCAGGTCTGGCGCTGATCAGCGAGCCAATAGAAAAAAATCTTAAGTTCCTTCACCAAATTTTTTTTGGATGTATTTTGAAAAGGTTACAGGGTGTCTTAAATAATGGAGAATAGGAAATTCAACCTATGAAAAAACACCACTTTCTTTCTTATCATCTTGAAAGTTTGGTCTAGTCCAGGCCTGGCGCTGATCAGTGATCCAAGAAAAAAAATCGAAGTTCGATACAGTAAATTGTTTCTTACATTTCAAAAAGTTACAGAGCCTATAATGAAATTTTTTAAATTAAAAAAGTTTATAGTGGAATTTTTGTATCCAAGTCATTAAAATAACCAAGTGTTCCCAAGTAATTGTAATTCATTGCTTGGCCCTCGGCGTGCAGACATCTTGCCAGTTGACGTCACAACTGGAAGTATTCTGACAGTGCTTGGCTCCTAGTTCTCAGAAACTAGGAAATCATGTTTTACTTTTTGAGTGTAACCTCAAAGCGTCTCCTCTAAACATGGACGATATGATTCTCAACGATAAAACAGCAACTAGTGGCTGATGAGCCAAAAACCCTCCACTGACCAGCCTGTAACTAGCGGCTGACCAGCCCATGTCTAGCGGCTGTCCAGACGGTCTGGCCTGGGGCTAGACAGAAAAAACGTTACACTTTTGGCCAGACCCAGGCCAGAACATCTGGTCAGCGCCAGGGCTGTAAACCTGGAGGTCTGGTCTGGGCCAGGCCAGCGCCAAAACATTTTTCCAGACGGGTAAAAAGCAGAAATCGAAAATTGAGACGATTACATTACATTCTCATGAATGAGAATGTACAAATTCAATTACAGAAAATATTGCTTAAATAATTATTTTTCGTAAGTTTTAATCTTGTTTCACAAAAAATAAGGTTTTCTCTTTTATAAGAAATGACTGATAATAATATTTCAATGCATAAAGTCATAGAAAAGTTTGTTTCCAGAGATCTGATTTTAGACACAACTACCTTAGTCGGTGATCTGGGACAATTTTATAACATATTTAAGGTTTATTATGGCTCTAAAAATTAATCCAAAGAATAAGAAACATATTTTTCATACAGATTTTATTTCTTATGGTTGTTGGCCATGTCATCTTACAGAGATAAGAATTAATAATTTTTTCATTGATAAAATGCGTACGTCCTAATAAGTAAAAAAGTTCTTGCATATACTTGTTATTCATCATGGAGTCATAAAAACAATAACGGTCCACATCACAAATATCAACAACGCGACTACCATTACATCGCAAAGACTTAGTGGCGAATGTTCGTTTGCACAGCAAAAGGCTCCAGGGATTTTTACATGCTGACACCTACGATTGGTTGTATTTGGTTCATATTGAGAAACAGAACCATGTAGAGATTCTGCCCTTGATTTGTCTTTTTGATTCTCCATTTCCATTCTTATACTCCTGTCCATGGTTTCATTGATTCCCGTCATTTTGGTTTATAAAGAAAAGAGAAATAATGTTCAGCAGTCTACAAATTTCAGGTGGCCAATCTGTAAAATAAAAAAAAAAAGAGTTTCAATCATCTTATTGGTAATTGTCCAAAAAGTTGGAATGAGATTTTCAAATATAAAAACTCTTTGGAATCGCCTCACAGTGTGTCAAAAAATACCTTTTTTGGACAAAAATCAACCGGATGTGTTTTTTTTTAGAAATGCCCGTAAGGTTTGCAGGTATAATGAGTAACTGCAGGCATTTTATTTCAACTCAAAAGAAATTTGTTATTTGAAAACAAATTTAGAACTTTTTTCTGCTAAACTTTTGCGTGATACCATTTTTGCTAGGACTTTCAAATTCATTAAAGAAGTTAATAAATTAATGTAATAACTAACAAAAAATAATTTTCAGTTGGTAAGAGTAACAACAAAAATGGTTAATAATGTTATAACAAATTAATTAACAAGTCATTTTTTCGTGATTCAAAATCATAACTAATTTTAACCCTTAGCTTTTGTATAAAGTATCACAGCTTATGATTTTCGCTTACAATAAGCTAAGAATAAAACATTATTTCCAACTATTTAAATCATTTTTTCAAACAAATTCACATTTTTACAATTTTTTAATGAAAAGGCTTGATTTTTTTTGCGGAATCGACTTAAAATGTTTCGCCCAACACTCCTTGCGGTCATGTTTTTCATAATGACCAAAAATTGATAATACTTGTAACAATTTTGATAAACAAATGCACATTTTAGCCATTTTTTAATTAACAGGACACCTTGCTGTCATATTTTTCATAGTGATTAAAAAATGTAACTTTTTTAAGCAATCTTCATAAACAAATGCACATTGTAACCATTTTTTTATGAATAGGATGGATTTTTTTCTGAATAAACTTGAAATGTCTTGCCAAAGACACTTTGCTATCATATTATTGATATTGACCAAAAAATTTTCATTTCTTAAACAATCTTTATAAACAAATGCACATTTTAACCGTTTTTTCATGAAGGGGATTGATTTTTTTGCGGAATAAACTTCAAAATGTTTTGGCAAACACGCCTTGCTATCATATTTTTCATATTGACCAAAAAATTCTAATTTTTGAAACAATTTTTATAAACAAATGCACAATTTAACCATTTTTTCATGAATAAGAATGATTTTTTTTGCGGAATCAACTTGAAATGTCTTGCCAAAGACACCTTGTGGTCATAGTTTTCATAGTGAACAAAAAGTCTTCATTATTAAACAAGTTTTATAAATAAATGTACATTTTGTCCATTATTTAATTAATAGGATTGATTTTTTTCGGAATTAATTCGAAATTTCATGCAAAAGACTCTTTGTTATCATATTTTTAATAGATATAGAAACTGATAATTATTTAAACAATTGCATTAGACAAATGCACATTTTGATCATTTTTCATGAATAGGTTTGATTTTTTCGGATTGTCAAATTCGTATGGTAAAAATACTTTTTAATTCAAACGTTTTCATCATCCTTAATCCTAATAAGCATTTCTTGAACGCTATTTTTTTGAGGCTAATTAGATACTCTATCAAAAAATGTATAGAATACTTTTATTTCAGACACGTCCAAACTTTATAAACAATTTATTCGGCTAATAAAAGTCATTTTTTTAAACTTTTTAAATACTTGTTATAAATGAAAATATTCACGTAAATAATTTTGGTTCATTTTTTGCATGACTCCTGATCTTTGTGGTATCATAATATTTTGATTGGAATTAGTTCCATGTTGTGGTATTTGCAATGTCTTCTACTATATCTCCAAGAAGAGAGGCTATACGATTCTTTGTATTAACGCAATGTGGAAATGCTATTGTTTAACTGATATTAGTAACAATATGAAATACATTATTCCGAAAACTTTTTGCGTGATCCAAAAAAGACTGAAAACAAAATATGTGTGCCTCATTACATGGAATTTTAGCTAAATATGATAAGTTGTTAACATGTTTTTATCAAATCCCACAAATATTGCAGCGAGAAGATGCTTTCCATCTTTAAGAATGTTACACACCTTGCCATCAATCATCGTACACTTCAAGTCAAACTTGATATCAAAACTCATTTCACTGAAATCAATGGAATAGGCACGAAATTTTTCCAGCAGCTTTATGTGATAGGTGTATTCTTTCTTCACAAGGGAATCAGTTTCTTTAAGGAAATTAAATTTAATGGCCCTAAAGAAATTGACAGGTGAAGGAGTTTTCTTTGTCCAAATAATCTCGTCCTTTTCAGGGTTACATGATCTGGTAAGTCCGATTGAGGAACATCCCTGTGGTGCATATCAGGTCACTATAAAAGTTATGAGAGCAAGGAATCTTTTGCAAGAAACTTCGAATAAATTCTAACAACAAAAAATCAATTCTGTTCATGAAAAAATGGTTAGAATATGAATTTATTTATAAAGACTGTTTAAGTAATTGGAAATTATGAGTTATTCTTTGTTCTATGCGCACATTATAATCTGTGATATTTTATATAAAAAGCTATGGATTAAAATTAGGTAATCATTGCGAATCACGAAATAATGACTTTTGTTAATTATTTTGTTTATAACAATATTAACTTTTTTTGATCCTTTTAGCGACGGAAAAATATTTTTAGTTAGTTATTGCATTAATTTATTACCTTTTTGTAATGAATTTGAAAGCCTTAGAAGAAATGGTATCACGCAAAAGTTTAGCAGCCATAAGTTTTAAATTTGTTGTTAAATAACAAATTTATGTTGAGTCAAAATAGTATGTCTGCAGTTACTCGTTATACCTGGAAGCCATACGGTCATTTCTAAAAACACCCACGTCAGTATCCGTTAATAATTGCACTTTCGGTCGATTTTTGTCCACAAATGGCTAACCTGAGAGGGTATGCAAATATAAAATTAAGAGATTTAGTAATAGATGAATTTTTTATGGATATAAATTTTACACATTGCTTAATGTCACGGGACAGCCCATGCGACTATGATAAAACTAAAAATGTTAAAAATCTTTTTAAAACATATGCAGAACAGATAAAAATATTTTAAAATATGGGAAAAGTGGTTATTTTTCACGATTTATTTGATTGTGACTGTATCGTTTCAAAACATCTTTTCACTTTATAGTATTATATAAATAAATATGGAGGGTTGCCGAACATTTTGTCAAAATAACTGTTATTTGAAATCAATGTTGCAGAACGTTTTTTAACCATACTTAAATGTTCGAAAGTATAAAATTAGCAATTTTAGCCCGAATTATAAATAATTATTTTCAAAATATACATTCTGAAATAGCAATGCAGCGGGTCTTCCTGAGTTTTATCTTTTCCAGCTCAATATAATATATTCTATAATATGTCAATCTCAATCATTTAGAAAATTTCGTTGACATTTTTCAGCATTTTTTTTTGTTTTGAATTTGTAGTTTGGGACACATACGTTACAAGATATTTTGCGTGCTTTTTTCTTTCTAATTTCTAAACGAAGTCTAAATTTTTTTAATTTTACCTAATTTTGTCAGGAAATTCTCGATTAAATGAAGTTTATGTTACTTTTATTATTTTGTTGGGAAATTTAACATTTTTGTTAAAAAGTCACTTTTCAAAAATTATGTATGAATGTTATTACTAACAGTGTTTAAAATAAATTTAGAAACAAACCTTATTTTAACTTTTAGGTAAAATTTAATATTCAGAGGAAAATTGAAAAATTACTGAACCTTAAATGACAAAGAATAGCACATTTAAGTGCATAATAAAACTGACAAAACCGTAAGACTTGCTACTGTAAAATTTTATTATTTAATCAAAGCCAAGCATATTCAGTAGAATAAAAATTTTTGTTTGACATGTGCAAGAGTGTAACCAAAAGTGTAATAATTGACAGTTCCAGTACAAAATATTTAAATTTTTAATAAAAAACAGTTTAATTAAACGAAAAAAGAAGATTTTTAAACAAATTTTTTAATCCTTAACCAAAACAGACTAATTTTGAAACCAAAAGGAATTTTGTACAAAAAAATTGAATGTACAACCCAGAAGTGTGCACTTTCTACCAAAATAATTTAATTTTCAACCTAAAAAAGACAAGAAGTGTATTTGAAACTAAAAAAGCTTTATTAAAACGAAAAAAAAACAATTGAATATTTACATTGTCAGTAAAAAAATCATCAAGAAAAGAATTCATTTTCAAAAAAATAGTTCCCTTTTTAAACAAAGAAATTATTTTTAAACACGCAACCAAGAAAATTAAACGTATGTCCAAAAAGCTAAAATTTCATCACAAAATGAAATACTTATACATATTTGCAGTCAAAATAATTAGTTTTCAATTTAAAAAACTATTTTCAATTAAGGAAATAAATTTTAAACCAAAAAAAATAATAATTTATACAAAAGCACACGAATCTTCAACCAAATTTTAAAAGGAATTTTTAAACTAATATTTAAATTTCCAACCAAAGAAATGTATTTTCAATCACAAAGGTGTATTAGTCACCAAGAAGATCAATATTCTATCAGAAAACATTAAATATTCAACAAAATGAGAAATTTGCAACCCTGAACGATTTCCCAGTAATAATATTGAAAAAAATCCCATTCAAAATGTTGAATTTTCAAGCCAAAAGGCGAATTTACAAAAACTTGAATTTCCAACATCAAAAAAATGCATTTCGTACCACATTTATTTAATTTTCAACACAAAAAAGACAAGAGTGAATTTTTAATCAAGATGATTAAATTCCTGTCCAAAAACATGAATTTTTAACAAAATAAATTAATATTCAACTTAATAGTTAAATTTTCAACCATAAAGATTAATTTACTGTCAAAAAGCTGAATTGAGCACAAAATAACTGAATTTGAGCAAAAAAAGTTTTTCAGCCAATATTCATTAAATAGCGACAATATTGAAAATGTAATCAAATAAATGTATTGGAAAAAAATCCTGGAGCCAATTAAGAATAATTGTCAGGTAAATTCCAGATGTTTCAGTTTTTGTTTCTAAGATGTATTCATGTTTTGAAAAAAAAAAATTTTTAATAGAATTAGCAAAAAGTAACTGATTGTGGTAAGATTTTGGCTTACAACATTATTATTTAAGCGTAAATAATACAATGAAAATATTGAACAATGTTTATTTTTCATTTATTTTAAAAATACCATTTTTACTGTTATTTAACATTAAAATTGTTTGATTAAATAAAATGTTACATTATAAATCTTGAATTTGTCTCAGTTTCATCATGCACATAAATGTGACATTTTTCTTACTCCAGAACGTTACAAATAAAATACTGATATGAAAATAAACAAAATGTTAGAAAATTAATCGACTCTTTTCTAAAAAGATGGCAATTAGTGCACTCGTAGCGCGCACCATATTCTAGTACTTCTAAAATCAATTAACGTTAGCTGGTATAATTTGAACATAAAATAATCCAATAAAAAGCAAGAGGATGAAAATATTACGTTAATAATACGTATAACTCAGAATTCCGAGATAAACGTATTGTGAACGTATTTATACGTACTATATAACTTTAATTTTAGAACAGCACTTTTGGATTTTCTGAAAAACTTCGGTTATTTTGATTTTTTTAGAAATTTTCTTTAGAAGAAAACAAATATTTCAAAAATTTTGAAAATAAAACAAGATTTAATTTAATCATATAGCCCAAAATTCTCAATTTCCCTCAAAATCACAGTAAAATTCTAGTTGCTTATTGAACAAAACAAAAATTATTGAAACAGTTTGATCAAATTAAAGAGTTTTGGTTTCTTCAGATCTTTAGTATTTTCTGAATAAAATTTGAACAGGGAAAAAAATTGTAAACGACTTTTATGTAAATTAAAAATAAATATGCGGTTTGTAAAATTTTGAATCCATCTAATCATGAACTTAATCATTTCATTCGGTCACCATACACCCCCTACCGATTCCGACAAATTTCGTTTAATATTCTTTTTATTTCCAATTGGAGCTATCGAAATAGCATTTACTAACTGACTTTCTTATATTTCAGACAACTCAACCAGTAAATGTTCCGATTAAAAAACTGACGAAATAATTCAACGAGATTTAGCTGAATTGGTGGTGGCCGGTTGAATTGATTAAAATTCGCGTGAATCGGCATGCTTAACTTCCCCGATTTAAACAATTTCCCTTTAATCGATTCCACCTTCCTACTGGGTACTCTGAATGATTGTCTTGTTCCTCTTGATAATAAATCTTTATTCTTTTTTTTTTTAGATATAATCTTTTCGTATTTCTAATGTTAGTTAAAGAATAGGAAAATCAAAACTATTTTAAACCAATATTATAATATATTCTCAGACATACTATTTAAAATTTTTCTGTAAAATTAAAATCTTTCCTTTCTGGACGGTACGTGACAGCAATCTCACAGTTTCAGGATTTTCCGGACTATGACCTATTGGGTTTTTCTTGCAATAATAATAATTTTAAATTAAATTTTTGCTTACCTCGTGTCCAATGCTGTCACTTATTTTGAATGAAGGTGCATTATTTTTCCAAAACTAACTTTTTTTCTATAATAACTTGATAAATGGTCGATAATAAAAACTAAACACAAAGAAAAGCTTCCTACAGCTGGTCGCGTCGCTTCTCAGCATACCACCATGAATGTTCGGCCTTGATTGTACGGAAACTTGCTATGATTTGGGGCCCTAAGGGTCTTAAAGGCTCACCAAGGGAAATGAGAGGGAAGCTTAATGTGGGAGGATTCAAATTTCACTTCAAGTGAGCACAAGACTTTACAATTATTTATTTTGATCTTTAGAAATTACATTTTTAACTAATAACTTAATTGTGATTAATTTAATAATATTCGCTCCAGTAAATAATTATATTAATTATTATTTGAATTTCTATCAATAATCAAAATAAGCATTTTCTCCGATCTTATTTTTCATCAGTTATTATACAGTATTAGTGTCATTTGCTGCTTAATTAAAATAATTGTATACCTAACTATAATAATTATATAAATGCTGTCGGATCTTATTATTCACATAAAATTATAAAATTATTTTTATTTTGGAATTTGATTTTTAAAAAGCAAAGGTGCAGAACAATGTAGCATTTATGTGCGTTAAAGAATTAAGTATAGGGTGCGGGTCAGGAAAAGTAAGAAATTAAAAAAAAATCTTACAAAAGCCAGGAAACTTTTATAAGAAGCACTTCACATTACAAGTAACTGTTAAGAATAATAAATAATAAATTTTACAAATGATAAACAATAAAAATAATAAATTTTACTTTCTATGGAAGATTTTATGTCAAAAATGCAATTTCTTTTTTTACAGTTGCTTCCTCCTGGCGATTAAGTTTTAGTTAAAAATTCGGTGAGTATAGAAAAAATATTTTCGATGAGCACAGTTCATCGAAATTCTGTACTCATAGCACAAATATTTTCAGGTTCTCTAGACCCTGGGGAAAAATGTATTGGTTGAAAATTAGACAGTTTGGTTGAAAATATACATTTTTTTTGGCTTGTAAATTTAAATATTTTATTAGGCAATTCTTTTTTCATTAAAAATTCACGTTTTTAGTGCAGAAAATTCTACTGAAATCTTTTTTGGTTGAAAATTTAATTATTAGTTTATAAAATTCGTATTTTTAGGTAAAAAGTTAATCTGTTTAAGTATAGAAATTTAATCTTTTTTGCAAAAAAGTGCAAGTATATATGCTTGAAAATTAACATTCTTTGTTAGAGGATTCAACTATTTAGTTAAAAAATCGTATTTTTTGGTTCAATTCAACTGTTTTTTATGTAAAACTAAAACATTTTTTGGTTGAATTATCAAACATGACATTATTCTTTGAAAATTCATTTTTTTGGTTGAAAATTAATTTGTTAAACTGAAAATTTAACTATTTCAGTTTAAGATTAATAATTTTAGTTGAAAATGCATCCCACTGATAAAAAAAAGTTGAACTAATCTGTTAAAAGTTAATTTTTTGATGAAGGGTTCATCTCTTTGGTTGAAAACATAACTATTTTGTTAAAATTCGTAGTTTCATGGTTTAAAATTAATTTCTTAACTGAAGATGTAACATTTCCATTTTTTATTAAAATTTTTTTTTTATTTGTTACAAATTCGTCTTTTTGGTAAAAAACTAATTTCCTTGGTTTGAAATTCCCTACTTTTTGTTTGTTAAAAGTGCAACTGTTATTTAAAAATTTACTTTTATGTTGAAAATTCATATTTTCGGGTGAAAAAATCAACTGATTTACATGTAAATTCGGCTCTTGACTTCGAAATTCAATAATTTGGATGAAGTTTCTTTTTACTAACTAAATAATCTTCTTTGTTGAAAATTCATGTTTCTGGTTTTAAAAATCATCTTTTTGGTAGAATTTTCTTCCCTTTTATTAAAAATTTAACTATTCTGTTGATAATTCATATTTTAAAATTTAAAGAACTTGTTAAAAATTTTTATGTATTTTGTTAAAAATTAGTCTTTTTAACAGAAAATTAATTATCTTGGTTGAAAATTCTTTTTCTTGTTTTTAAAATTCATCTCTTTAGGTAGAAATTTTATATTTTTCTCTTGAAATATCGATTGTATTACCTTTTCTGTTAAGAATTCATAGTTGTTGGTTGAAAATGCAACCCGTTTGTTAAAAAGTCAACGTTGTGGGTTAAAAATTTAATTTTTTTTTTTTAAACAAATTCATCCTTTTTGCTTGAAAATTTAAGTTTTTGGTTGAAAGTGCAACTGTTTTTGTCAAAACTTAATTTCTCCCTAATATATATTCGACCATTTGGTTCAAAATTCATCTTTCTTGGTTGATAAATTAAACCACTTGTTTAAAACTTCAACTATTTTTTTGAAGACTCTGTTCATATTTTTAAAATTCCTTGAAAATTCATCTTTTTCGGTTTACAATTCCTTCTCTTTTTCAAGTAAAAATTTAACTCAATTCATCTTTTTTATTAAAAGTCTACCTTTTATGTTAAAAATATATATTGTTAACTAAGAATTAAACCTTCGTAAAGTTGAACTACTTTTTTATTTATTTTTTACATTCTCATCAGAGAAAGTATTAAATTTGTTTAAAATGTGACCCCTCCCCTCCAGTTTTTGTCAAATGCCGACGTTTTGAGACCCTGTGAATCCGAAAAGCCGGCTTTTATGAATATTTCTGCCTGTTTGTCTGTGGGTATATAGGTTTTTAGTTCGTTAGCACGAAGTCTTTCGAAAGAATTGAAAGATTGGATTGTCCTTTGATTTACTCTTTTATAATTTCCTAAACTGAAGGTGACGTTCGTTATAGCTAGACATTTTGGATAAAAATTCAAAAAGTGAGCGCATTTTGAAAATTTTTGAGACCACCCGGTAATAAGCGTAGAATAGAGAAAAATTAATATTTTCAGATTTCAGCGCAAAAGTGAATATTATTCTATTATTTTGAATGCGCGATTTTTCCATCTGTCTAAATCGCCACCATAAGAATAAGATACCTCCTAAACTTATTCACTTCTATTTCAATAGTGACCGCCACACAGTTTTCTATTCTCCCAAAGAGAACGTGTTTTCAGTATATTTAATTCCTTCTAATTGTACCGGTAACACACCTTACAGATATTTTTTATTCCTCAGAAGTGGTCATATTTTGATTTTATTTAATTCCTTCCAATAAGTTCACAAAATATGTGTAATAAGTGGTTTTAATTCCTTCATGCGGAATGTAAATTCTGAAAATTTAATTCTCACCAATTCAACTCTGCCTCTTTAGAGTTAAAATTATTTAAATTCACATATTTGCATAGATTTCTTTGTTGCATTTTTTAAGGCGTTTAAATAATATATTAAAATATAAATAAATATAAATTTGAATATTTTTCGAATTTGTAAGTTATAAAAAGAATTAATAATGAAAAATAGGTTAAATAAATGCTTTCGTTAAATTTTACTAAGTCGATTGAGAGGAATAGGATTTGCACTCTTTCTGTTCCCGTTGAGGGATTTTTAGACAGAAGAAAAATCGCGTATCCATAGATATACAAATTCTAGATTTTTTCTAAATTCAACGCTTGTTATCGGGCACTTTTTCCAAGATTCAAAGATTCTCTCTAAGGCCGTGCATATTATTCAAAGACGAATAATTTATCCTAATGACTTTTTGTAGTACAAAAAAAACCAGACTAATAGCATTTAAAAAATTCTAAAAAACACACGAAAATAAACATTTTAATCAAAATAACGCACGATATGAAACAAAAAACAAGAGAAGAAATATGTTGCTTTTGAATTCCCTAAAATCATGAATAATTTTTTTGATAGGATGCGTAGTTCTTGTTTCAATTGTGAAAAATGGCATTAAAAATAAAAGAATTGAATTTTCGGAAGAACGAACCACGTTCCAATAAAATTTTAATTAATATTTTTTTTTTTAAAGACGTGCGCTTTTTTTTATAAAAAAAATAAGAATGAATATACTTTTGTTTTAATACCAATCCTGAGATTTAATACCAATTCTGAGAATAAAAATTGGTGCAAATATTAAAGTAATAAAAAATAAAATTTGTACATTATTTTGCAATATTCTGAATAAGCAATCTTAGGCCTAGTTACATAAATAAATATAATATACATTTAATATCATACTGTTGAGCATAATGTAGAAAAATTTACATTTTGGAGAAAATCGAGTGCGAAGCACGAGATACGTGATGAGAATGTGTTCGTTAAAGCTGAAGGACCTTTGATTAAAGAAAATTCGCAATCACACAATTACAGTTGTCGATGCTTTGACCTTTAATTTGAAAAGTTCTATGAACAAATGTGGGAGAAATACTAAGGGAGAGCGCGAGGTAAATACTGATTTAGCGCGAAGCACCAGGTAAATATATTATTCAGCTCGAAGTATGAGAACCAACAATCGCGCGCGCTGGCGCGCTCAAACTTGCAAATTCATGTTTTTGTATAGAAAACTAATTTTCTTTGTTTGAAATTTCTTATGTATTTTTTGTTGTTGTTAAAAATGAAACGGTTAAGTTAAAAATTAACTTCATGTTGAAAATTGCACTATTTTGTTAAAAACTAATCTTTTTTACTGATGATTTAACCTTTCAATTTTTGGCTGAAAATTGATAATTTTTAGTTGAGTTTAAATAATGTTTGAAAATTCTTTTAGTGTTTTTTTTTTTAAGAAATCTTCTGGGTTGAAAATTTGTCTTCTTGGTTTGAAAATTGATCTCTTTTGGTAACAATTTCATCTTTTTCTTTTGAAATATTAACGATTTCTTGCTTAGAATTCATCTTTGTACGCAGCAAATTCATTTACATATGCCTTCTAAAAAATTCGTCCTTTGACTTGGAAATTTAAATTTTTGGTTGAAAAGGCAACTTTTTTTGTTTGAAGTTCATTTTTTCTTATTAAAATTGTTTACCATTTGGTTACATATTCATCGTTGTCGCTTGAAAATTCAACTATGTTGTTAAAAGTTTAAATATTCTGTTGAAAATTTAATTAATTGTTTGAAAATTCTTGTAGTTTGTTAAAAAGTCATCTATTTGGTTGAAACTTAAAGTGTTGTTGATCATTCGTATCATTCGTATATATTTTAACAGAAAATGCGTCCTTTTGAATTGAAACTTCATATGTCTTTATTGGAAAGTCGACTGTCTTCTAATAAATAAATAAAAGAATTTAACATTTATATAGTAAATAATGCTTTAATTACTTTACTAAAAGATTCTATGTTAAAAATATTTAAAGATTAAAATGCTAGTCCTCGAATATGATCAGGGGAAATGAAAAAATGCTTAGGAAAACATCAGAATATTTTGAAAATGAAGTTTTTTGGCCACCTGGTTTGATATGAAATAATGGGCGAAAATTATATTTTAAGAACAACTAAAAACTAAAACATAACAAGAATTTGTCAGCACTTTCGAAGCCTTTGTAATTCGCAGTGTTTAATTTTTATAATTAAGTCTTGCTTTATAAGATTCATTTTTCACCAGACTTGTCAGAATTGAGTTTTTTTCTATTTTTGATGCTGAAATATTTAAAATTGTAATTTGAAATTCCACACTTAGAAGGTTTTTTTCATTTTCTGATAGAATATCTTTCAAGGTGAAAAGTGAAAATATAGGATTTTCAGTATATGCCAATTAGTTGACAATTTCGCGTTGGTTCCGTGACTCTTTCAAATGAAACATTAATTTTCTAAACAGCTCGAAATGTTTATATTATCTGGATTGATTAAACAAGGTATCGACTTAATTTAAATCAATTTTTGTGTTTCGACTTTAAGATAACGAGAATCTAACGAACTAATTTGGATAAACCACCGTAAAATGTTTCTATTGTAATTTAAAAAATTATCAAAAATATCTTAAAAAAGAAAAGAATTGTTTCTTTGGAGAAAAAATAAAAAAAAAAGGAAAAAATGAGAAGGAAACCAACCAAATCCCCTTCCTTCTTTTTTCATTTTTTTTACTTTTATTATTATCAAATCACAACAGAATAACGTTTGTAAAAAATAATCACTAAGGTTTCGGCACTCAATAAGCACCCTTATCAAGGCATCGTGGTTTCGTTGCTGTTCCTGCCTGCTCAAATTTTACTTGTCTTAATAAGGGTGCTGTACGAGTGCCGGAACGTTGGTGATTATTTAAAAAAAATGTTTTTGTTGTAATTTGCTAATAAAAATAAACAAAAAAGAACAAATAAAATTACAATACGAACATTTTACGGTGCAGTTGTCCAAATTTGTTCTTTGGATTGTTGGTTTTATTTTCACGGATTCTGAACTTTAATTCTATAATGGACATAAGTGTGACATGTTTCTGCTTTGCACTTTAAAAGTCAAATTTCGAAATAAAAGTAATTTAATAATTTTATGTGACACAAAAGTTCCGAAAACATTGATAATTAATATCATAGCTAAGTATCCAAAATCTTTAGAATTAGCCCGCAATGGAGTTTGGTGAAATAAAATGGAATGATCCATTTTTTAATAATTGTACAAAATAGTGTAAATTATGAACAATTTTTTCAGAATATAAAAACGTTGAAGTCACTTTTATTCTAGTTGATGAAATGTCATGCTTGATATAATCAACTTTTTTAGATAATAACTATAATAAAAATCTAAGAAATATAATTTTTGGAGATCAAGCAATTTTAATTTGAACATATTTTAATGTTTAAATCTTTAATTGTATTTGTAATCAAAGGAGAGAAGAGATTATGTATCATTCTTATTTAAATTTTAGGATGGGTACTCAAATTTGGGCGAAAAATTTGTTTTAAGTTTTGTTTAATTTATCATTATATCGTCACTACAACATTTTTTCATAAAAGTAAAAAATTGATTTATTTCTTATCTTTTACTTTTCCTTGAATAAAGCGTACATAAATATATAGTATGTATATTATATCCAAAAAATGTCGAAATTACTTTCTTGGTATTTGCACAAGTGATATTTCGAAGGTTGAAATTGTCGAACATAAATCGTACCTTATAATAATTAATATTACAGACAGCATACAATTCCACATATTATTTCCTAATTGCTCCCAGATTGACCTTGGCTATTAAGGTATTTAACCAACTGAATCGTCGTTCGAAGAAGTGAATGCATCAAAATTAGAATGTTCAGAAACTGAAACAAAAATAAAAATGATAAAACTGTAAGAATGAAAAATAAGAGACGTGAACAAATGACACCAATCTCTAGATTAAAATATTCCTGGTCGAAATGAGCAATATCCGAAGCTAAAAAATCCACAGCTTCTTTAATAGTCTGCGGTGGTCGAACATCGAGTGATATTCGTATTGTCCTTTTTAAATCAAAGTGCTTTAGAAGATAAGAAATCACTTTTTCTTCGCTGGGAGCATCATCTAGAAATTTCGCCTCATTTACATACTTGTAAAAATATCCACTAAGCGACAACCCAGATTTTTCCTCGTACTTTCCATCCCTCAAATAATTTAGAAACGATTTTTGAATCTCTGAACTCCAATAAAAATCAAGCAAGGCCTCTTTCATTTCGTCATAGGTTCCATAGCCACGAATATTCAACCAATTCTGAGCATCCTCGACGAGTGATTGAATGAAATAATATTTCTTGGCGTGTGCATCTAACTTTTCCTCGGATGCTATGTGCTCGAAATTTTGAATAAAACTTTTTGGATGGGTTGAATTTAATCTTCCGGAGAATTTCAATGTATCGAAAGGATTGAATTTCTGGTAATGTGGAATTTCTTGAAGTGTATAATTGTTTTGAATGTTGATAAGTTCTGAAGATTTAGAATTACCAACAAAAAGTGAAGGAATGAACGAAAAAAATAAACCGAGGCTAACACCTATCATAAATATGACAACAAACTCATCGAGTGTTGCGATAGAAACTTCATTTTTACTTTTGCGAGAGGATTTTCTTGAGTTTTTAGAGACAGGAATAGATTTAATTTCTTCAAGAGCACAACTTTTCAAAGCTTCAATCTTTTTTAAAACATTTAAAGCTTCTTCGAGGGTTTTCACTGATTGAAGATCAAATGCAGTTTTTACTTCCTCGTTAAAATCAAAGTGTTGGAGAAGATCTGAAATCAGTTCTTCATTGGAGAAAGTTGTCTCCAAGAATTGTGCCCCATTGAAGTACTTTAAAAAATATTCTGACATCGACAACCCGCAATTTTTGTCGTATTTTCCTACTTCCAGATGTTCTAGAAAAGATTGTTCTTTACTTGGACTCCAGTAGAAGTTTAAAAAATCATTTTTCATCTCCTCGTAACTTCCGAATCGACAACAATTCTTTAGCCACAATTCAGCATCATCAACAAGTGACTCAATGAAATAATATTGCTTTTCGCTTTCGTTTAATTTATCCTCAATTGCTATTTTTTCAATAGTTTCGATGAAACTTATTGGATGTTGGGTATCATTGTGCCCGGAAAATTTAACTTTTTCGAAAGAAGTGAACACTTCAGAAGTTTTAACATTTTCTTGAGATGTGAATGTAGAAGCCAGGTCTTCGACTTGGTCATTTTTCAAATCTTTAAAATTGTGCATTGCTTCTCGAATTTTTTCTGTATAGTAATCCTCGGCGAAGTGGTCGTAATCGAGCTCCTCCAGGCTTTGATAGCTCTGAGACATCTTAAGGTGTGCAGAAGAAGACATCCCGTATAAGTATTCTCCAATTATGGCTAGAGAATCTGTAAATTAAAACAAGAAAATGTATCTTTGAATCTTTAAAACGAAAATATAAAAATGATAAATTAGTTTTAACCTAATTTAGAGGCGTCCACAATCATTATAGAACCATTCTAAATAGCACAAATTATTAGCGCCTGTAGCAACAGCTACAGGCAGGGAATTCAGGAAAATCGGGAAATTGAAAACTGGTCAGGAAATTTGCGATAAACTGAAGCTGAAGTTTTTGGTTGACCAAGAATCGAACTTTTGAAAACGGTGAAAGTGCGGAACGCTAGAGAATAACATACCCGGTAATAAGCGTAGAATAGAGAAAAATTAATATTTTCAGATTTCAACGCAAAAGTGAAGATTATTCTATTACTTTGAATGTGCGATTTTTCCATCTGTCTAAAATGCCACAATAAGAATAAGATACCTGCTAAACTTATTCACTTCTATTTACATAGCGACCGCCATACAGTTTTCTATTCTCCCAAAGAGAACGTGTTTTCAGTATATTTAATTCCTTCTAATTGTACCGGTAACACACCTCACAGATATTTTTTATTCCTCAGAAGTGGTCATATTTTAATTTAATTTAATTCCTTCTAATTAGTTCAGAAAATATCTGTAATAAATTGTTTTAATTCCTTCATGCGTTTTTCGAATTTATAAGTTATAAACAGATTTAATAATGAAAAATAGGTTAAATAAATGATTTCGTTAAATTTTACTAAGGCGATTGAGGATTTTCACTTTTTCTGTCTATGGCTTAATTTATTTGTTTAATATTTGAAAGTACATTTTTTAAACCAATACAAACTTTAAACAACCAAATTACATAATTTAGTGCTTTAAAGTTGTTGTTGGTTTAAAAAATGTACTTCCAAATGAAGTTGAGCTTCTCTTAGTATTTAGTCGAGAGGTTAATTTACTCCTGCAATCTGGTTTGCACTTTCTGCACTTTTCTCTCTACTTTTGCAGTCTCATGCAATCCTTTGAAATCGTTTACAATGCCTTGTAATCACCCGTTACGAGAAAAATATGATAGAAAATTCAGTATATATGTATAATTATTTTCGTATGCTGAATTTCTTATGATTTTTATGCGATTCTACAAAAAGCATTACAGAAAATCTTCATATGAGAATCAGTATAGATACAAAGAATGTTACAATATTGTACCCATGAATCATTTATTTATTTGAAGATTTCCATGAGAATTTCCACGGATTTTAAACGATTTCGTCATATTTCATCAAAAATCTCACGGCATTAAATTTTTCTAATCATTTCAAGGGACTTCAAAAGATTTTGAAAATTTCAAGGGATTTCAAAGAGCTTTATAGAACTTTGAAAGATTTCAAGATCTTTTCAGTTAACTTTGGAAAATAAATTAAATTTTCAGGATTTTCTAGCGACTCCAAAGAGTTCAACTGATTTTAAGGTGTGTCAAGGCATTCCACAAGATAAATTAATTTTATAGATTTAAAGGATTTTATTAAATCTCCAAGGATTTCAAGGAATTTCAAAGATTTTTTTAGAGATTTTTACGTTTTTCCTAGAGAACTGTTATCAGTAAGTTTAATTCAATGTACATTCTAGGGATTTCGAAGATTAAGATTGATAGGAACTCTAAATTTCCAAAGGTATGGTGAGTTTTCAAGAGATTCCAAAAGGTTTTCGTATGGATTTGAATCAAATTTTACAAGATTTTTAAGATATCAAGAGAATTCCTGACATTTTCACTGTGTAAACTCTATTTGCACAAAATCGCAATTTTTCTGTACTTCCATGAGATTATGGGTTATCTGTATCTAAATCGTTCCTTTGTAGTTTCTAAACCCTCGTATTTTGTTGAAAATTCAATAATTTTATTAAAGTCATTTTTTGGGAGTTGAAAGTTCATATTTTTTGATAGATATTGTATTTTTTTGGTTATAAATCACATTTATTTAGTTGAAAATTAATCGCTAAAAGTGGGACTAGTTTCTTAAAATTTTTTTTTTTTTTTTTTGATAAGTGATCATTTTAGTTGAAAAAAGGTTTCTTCTTTAAAATGAAACTATTTTGTTGAAACTTGTTTTTCGAACATTTTTTTTTAAAGTGAAAATTGAACTATTTCATATTTTGTTAAAATTGTATTTTCTTCGATAACAATTCACCTGCTGAGTTCAAAATTGAGGTTCAACATTTTTTTTATATAAAGTGATTTTTGTCACTGAAAATTGAAATATTTTGTTTTAAACAAAAAATGTATTTGTTTTAAGTGAAAATCCAACTATTTTGTTGAAAATTCGTCTTTTTGATTGAAAAGTAATCTGCTTGGTTGAAAATTGATCTTTTTAGAGAAAAATCTATATCTTCAGTTCAAAATCAGTTTTTTTACATTCTCATTCTAATGAGAAGTTTTATGTAAAATTTCACTTTGTCGGTTTTCATTAAATCTCCACGTATTGAGACCCACTGAGTCAGAAAAAACGATTTTTACGAAGTCGTTTGTCTGTCTGTAGACTATATTCTGTAGACACGATAACTTTCGAAAAATTGATCAGATTGGATTCTGCTTTGGCACACTTTTTTAATGCCTAAAAAGAAAGAAAAATTTCGGTAAACCAGCAATTTTCGATCAAAATTCAAAGAGTGAGCGCCTTTTCAAAATTTTTGAAACCACATTTGTTCGAGATTTCAAAATTCTATCAACGGTTATTCATAGTACTTAGGAATTCAAACAATTCATCCTCATGACTTTTTTCTGTCAAAAGAAAATTATCAGAGTTCGAGCATTTTCAAAATAAAAAAAAAAACTAAAATAAACATTTTAAGCCAAACAACGCATGATATGAAAAAAAGTGAAGAAAAGAAAAACGTTGATTTTTGAAAGTCCTAGAAGATTATCATAACAACTTTTTTAATTTGGTCGAAAAGTTGAAAATTCAAAATTTGTTCGTACCAAACATTTTTGAAACCAAATTATTTTAAGATTTCAAATTTCTATGTACGGTTATTCATAGTATTTAGAAACTTAAACAATTTATCCCTACGACTTTTTTCTATGAAAAGAAAATTATCAGAGTTAGAGCATTTTCAAAATCCAAAAAAACAAACTAAAATGAACATTTAAAGCCAAACAACGCATTATATGAAAAAAGTCAGAAGAAAAACGTGGATTTTTGAAATCCTACAAGATTATGATAAAAACTTTTTTATTTTGATCGAAATGTTGAAAATTTAAAATTTGATTGTACCAAAAATAATGACAACTCCAAAAATTCCATTTTTCGGCCAAACTAGTCAAGATACGAAAAAAATGAATACGCTAAAATTGCGCGCCCTGGAAAGACCTACAAATTTTTAATTAATCACTTTTCGATAGAGCGCGTAGTTTTTGTTTTTGGTCGTAAAAAACATTAAAAATTAAAAAATTAAAAAATTTTGGACTAACCACACAAGCTACATAAAAAAATGAGACATAACTTGTTTATCCAAAAAAGAGATATAATTTTTATAGGACACGTAGTTTTTGCTTTAGTCGTAAAAAATTAACATTCAAAAAAAAATTTTTTGAACAAACGACATAAGTACGAACTTGTAACAAATAAGATTAAAAATAAAAAAAAACAACAAATTGTTGGAAAAAGGACAGAAATGACGAAAGTGGACAAAGGATCCTATATAGGTACCTATATTATACCATTTGCAGGTGCACAATAATTTTCCTTTAATCGTAAAAAACAAGATTAAAATTAAAAAAGGTATAAAAACAAGGGAATAAGAATTAGTATGATTAAATTTGTATGCATATTATGAATTGTAATTATATAAATTGATTGAAATGAAACATGTTTCAGCGCAGCGTAGAATACAATTTAAAGCAAAATACGAAACAAATATTAAAATAATCATCATAATTACAATTTGTGCTTTATTTTGCAATATTCGAATCAGCAATCCGAGGCAGAGTTACATAAAAACTGTATTATATTGGAAAAGTGTTGTGTATAATGTAGAAAAGTTTACATTTTGGACAGAATCAAGTGAGAAGCACGAGATGCGTGATGATAATGTGTTGGTTAAAGCCAAAAGAGCTTTAACAAAACAAAGTTTACAATCACAAAATTACACTCGTGGATGTTTTCAGTTTTAATTTTAAAAGGTTTGGGCAAGAATGTGCGAAAATACAAAGATCGAGCGCGTAGCGCGAGATAAATACATCATCGAGCAGATTTTTTAAAATTGAAAACTGAATTTTTCAACTGAAAGTGTAACTGCTCTATTTCTTTTGTTGAAAATTTAACTGTTTGGTTAAAAATGTAACTATTTAGTTGAAAATTAATTTTTTTACTGAAAATTTAACTATTTTATTATAAGTTAAAAACTTATCTGTTAGGTGAAATTTAAACCATTTTGTTGCTTTTGTTGTTGAAAATTTTACTGTTTTTTTGTAGATAATTTTACAATTTTTTTTTGTAGAAAATTTACCTTTGGGGTTGAGGATTCAACTATTTCGTTACAAATTCTTTGTTTTCCGAATATTTACGATTTTAGACAAAAATTCTTTTACATATTTTGTTAAAAATCAATGTTCTTAACTGAAAATGTAACTATTCTATTCTTGCTACAAAATTTATCTTTTTAATTGACAACTCATCTTTTTTAGTTGAAAATCAACTTTTTTGTTGACTTTTTTTTTTTAAATTGGTCTATATTTGTTCACGATTCAACTGATTTGTTCGAAAATTGTATTTTTGGGTTCAATTAAACTGTTTTTCGTTAAAAATTGAACTATTTTATTACAACATTTTTTGTGGTTGAAAATTTAACAATTTTTTTTGAAGAAAATTTGGCTGTGAGGTTGAGGCTTCAACTATTTCGTTAGAAAATCTTTGTTTTCCGAATATTCACCTATTTAGATAGAAATTCTTTTTTTACATATTTTGTAAAAAATTAATGTTTTAAACTGAAAATGAAACTATTCTATTCTTGCTTGAAAATTGATCTTTTTAATTGAAAACTCATCTTTTTTAGCTGACAACCAACTATTTTGTTTACAGTTTCTTTTTTTGGTTTAAAAATTGGTCTATAGTTGTTAAGGGTTCAACTGATTTATTCGAAATTTGTATTTTTGGGTTTTATTAAAATGTTTTTGGTTGAAAATTGAACTATTTTGTTAGAAAATTATTTGCTGTTGAAAATTTTACTATTTTTTTGTAGAAAATTTACCTTTGGGTTTGAAAATTCAACTATTTCGTTAGCAATTCTTGGTTTTCCGAATATTCACCATTTTAGATAAAAATTGTTTTTTTTTTCGTGAAAATTGTTATTACGTATTTTGTTAAATTGTTTTTTCACATATTTTGTTAAAAATTCATGTTTTTAACTGAAAATGTAATTATTCTATTCCTGCTTGAAAATTTATTTTTGAAATTGAAAACTCATCTTTTTTAGTTGACAATCAACTTTTTTGTTGACATTTTCTTCTTTTGTTGTTTGAAAATTGGTCCATATTTGTTGAGGATTCAAGTGATTTGTTCGCAATTTGTATTTTTGTATTTAATTAAACTGTTTTTGTTTGAAAATTGAACTATTTTGTTACAACATTTTTTGTTGCTGAAAAGTTTACTATTTTTTTGTAAAAAATTTATCTTCGGGGTTGAGAATTCAGCTATTTCGTTAGAAGTTCCTTTTTCCGAATATTCACCATTTTAGATAAAAATTCTTTTTTTTTTTGTTTTCGTTAAAGATTTTTGTTACATAGTTTGTTAAAAATTAATGTTTTTACCTGACAATCTAACTATTCTATTCTTGTTTGAAAATTTATTTTTTAAATTGAAAACTCATCTTTTTTAGTTCAAAATCAACTTTTTTTTGTTGACATTTTCGTTTTTTGGTTTGAAAATTGGCTAAGAAAATGCCTTCTTCTTTTCTTAGCTGGACAAATTTTTTTTGTAATTGCATTCAGTTTATAATGCATATTTATAAAATGTTTTAGTTAAAAAAATTTTTATTGTAATCCGATTATTAAAAACTAAACAAAAATTAACTTTACAAGACGGTTCTGAATATGTTTAAAATTAACCAATGTACCAATTTAAACGTTAAAAACGAGCTCTGTCAATTCGAAAACCTTAGTATTTGAAGAAATGCGAGCATCCGATTGAAACTTTATAAAATATTTGTAATTATCAAAGAAATTAAATTTAGTAGATTAATAATTTAAACGTTTTTATTCAATTTCAAATCCTGTTCAAATATGGTTTCAGTCTAAAATATGCCATGGCCATCCCATTTCATTGGAACATTTTTAATTAAAAAAAAAAGGACATTTGTTCAATACTTATCAATATTTTACTGTTTACATAAAATGAACAATTATAAATCAAATATTCAAAACTAAAAAATTTGAAACTGATTTGTTTCAAATAAAAAGACTTTACTCGTTAAAATTGCAGCATGCTAAATTTAATCATTGAACGTTATAGTTTAAATTCGATCATTTATTTTAATTTATTTGTAATTGAAGTTATTGAATTTTGATGTACAAATAACAATAGCATCATTTTGGTTTTCAAACGGCTTGCAATAAAAATAATTAAGATTTAAAATCATTCAATTTGTACTGTTTCTGTCTGTTGATAAAAGTTAATAATTTGCAAATTTGTAGTTTAACTGCATTTAATTAACATATTTTTAATTGAATAGTGTTGATAGCTTCAATTTTATACATATCAATTGATGAGCGTTTCAGTGAAAAATTGTATAAGCTTTAATTTAGAAAGTTTGAAATTCAAAATTAATTTTTATTTTATTTTTAGTTCAGTTTTGATTGTATATATTCCAATAAAAAAGTTTTTAGCTATAGGGGTTCCAATCTGTTTAATTTCAAGAAAAATGAACCATTTTTAAATATTCTAAGTGACAAGAACTTCCTTCATTTAAAATGAAATTTGTTAATATTTTAGGTGAATGGATTCGTCTCCAATTTAAGGAGTCTTTTATAATTGATACATTCTTGCATCTGCTTCGAATATGTGAATACGAAAACTTTTGATAACGAAAACCCCAGTTTTTAAATCGATTTTATAGCAATGATAAAAAATCTAATGATTATCTTTAGAAGTTCTTGTGTCAGTTTTGAGATATTAGTGGTTCAATTATTTTTAAAACATTTGAAATTGTTATAAAAAACTTCCTCTGTGAGGAAGTAAATGGGGTCATGAACAAATTTTTACAATAATGTTGGTTGTAATTATAAATATTTATGAGCAAATACATTACTTAGAGCATTTTATGAAATAAATACTTCAAAATATTTGGATTTCCACCATTTTAACCAATTCATATATAGTCAAATCAAATCGGATATAAAACAAAAAGAATTAGACAATTTCTTTTTCCATTGAAGTGGCTTGGCCAAAAATTATATCATAAACTGTTGACATCATCTCCAAAAAGCCATGTACAGTTTTTTATTCAAAAAGAAAAATAGCGAGATAAATACATGTCTCATTTTAGAATACGTCGATATGGAAATATTGGTTTTTAATTTTGAAAAAATGCGTAACAGTATCAAAATATGCAACAGAGTTTAATTCTTTTTATTATTTATAATTTTCTTTATAATTAAATTCTGATAATTGGAATTCAAAATAAATTAAAAATCATTTAAGTTAAATTTTACATTGCAACTTGATTTCACTGGTCTCTGCATTATTTTGTGTATTTCTTTGTTACATACAGGTTACACTCGTAAAAAAAATCTCACTTAATTACGCAATATAAATTGTTTGTATGAGTTATAGAAGTTAAACGTACACAAAAAACAATATTTTATGTCAAATTTTGGAATTTATAGGTACTTTATAAAGGTTAAGCCTTTCAAGTTTCTTTTAGGTTACGTTTGTATTATAACCAACATGTAACCAGTATGCAACATAAATTTTGTTTTTGACCAGGGTTATATTATAGAATTTTCATATCCAAATTACTATGTTATAAAAAAAGGATTATTAGAAGTAAATATTTTATACATAAAGTCCTTCAACTTTTTTGGATTTTCTTAAATCAATCTTTGCCGTTTGATTTTCTTTCAATTTGCCTAATTGTCTCATATTAAATATTAATTAATTTTCTAAGGATATATAATTACAAAAAATATTTTACCTGATTTATATCATTTACGCCATCATGGATAAAATTGCTCCGAAATTTGCGAAATAGTCAACTAGACTATTGGACGTGCATACTATCCTGCGCGTCTTTCTGGTGCTCAACAAGAAATGTCAATTCCGATGAATTTCAGGCATAATAGGGCAGGTCAAGAAAGTTACACCTTTTTTTGAGCTGCACTCTGCAGGTATGAAGTGATGAACCGTACAGTCAGGGCCAACATGTTGTGGCGTTAAAATATTTTCAAATGTTCAAGTAAGTCATCAACTACTATTATATCAATTATTTAATATTTTTTATTATATTAAAATGTATTTGCTTTAAATTTAGTTTTATTATTTTTCTAGCAATCGAGAAAAAATACACATGAGCACTTTTTAACATTTTTCGAAATAATGTACCTCTAATAATTGATTTAAACAATCATGAAAGGTTGCAATACATATCTAACCAACATTTACCAAAAAACTTTTTGAAAAAATATGGGTTTATTGCAAATAAAATGCTTAAAAACAAAATTCATATTTAGCTAAAAGAATTTTTTTAATACCTTTGTTTAGTACACTAATTAAAACAAACGAAATTAAATTAAATTTTTAATTACAATTTTAAGGCGTAGTAATAATTTTTTTTTAATAGGTTAGCTTTGATATTTCTTAAAATTATTATTATTTAATGAAGAAGAATAATATATTTTCTTTTTTGTCGGATTTTTAGCAAAAAATATCTCTATCGTATTTGTCTTATCGCGATCTGCAACTTTGATTTTCTCGGAACGCAATTTTTTTCGATCAAGGTTTTTTCGTTATTATTTAGTATCTCCATATCTCGGGAGTAATTTGTTAATGTTGTCATAAAATTAAAAATTCCTTTTTTAATAACAATCCAAAGCCAATTTTTAAAAAATTAAATTTTTATCTGAAAATTCTCGGTTTTATTTAACGGAAAATTTATATGGGGATGGAATTTCGTTTTCATTTTTCTCATAAATTCACAATGAATTTGGTTAAATAATGGTCTTCCGGTAGAGGTATTGAGATGACATTTTTTTTGGTATTGTCCTCAATAAAATACCAGTACTTGTGAAATAAAATCAAAGAACCGTGTATTCAGAGGTAAATTAGAATTGTTTTAATTTGAACCAATTTTCATGATTCAATAAATTATTTAAAATGTCAGTTTTCCGGTAGGGGTATTATGATGAAATTTTTTTTGGTGTTGCCCAACAAAAAGAACAATTAATTTATGAAACAATTTAAATAATTTCAGATAGAAAGCATTTGCAAATGAAAAATTGTAAAGTTGAATTTCAGGAATAATTTAAGATTGAAATTTTTTATTTTGGACCCAAAAGTTTCCATTTTCGGAGAAAGGAAATTCGTAATTTTGTTTTCGAAATTCGAATATTAACACGTACCACCGGGCACTTCAAAATCCCGTTTAATTAACATGGGCTAATTTTGAATTTTCGACAAATTGAACTCATGGTCCAGGGTTTCATTGAAATGTGCCAAACTTTTTAGGGATTGAAGAGGAGTGTACGAAATAAAACCATACTAATAGCTTTTATTTCCAATCCACCATCACCCTCCCTGCAACGCCCCAAAAATGACCCAAAAAAAAAAAAATTACATTTTTACGTATTATTGTTACTTTTAAGCAATTTCCGTCGTCTTTTTCATACAAATAATTACTATTGGGCAATTTTAATATTTACAATGACTTTTTAAACCATTTTCAATTGTTTAAACAAATGTAAATTATTTTAAAAATTATTGATTACCAAAAAATGTAAAAAATAATCGTATTTTCTGATTTAAATGTAATATTTTGTCATTGCTTGGAGCAGTAAATTTGTCTAAAAACGTTATGTAATTATTAAAACATTTATTTATTGTTTATTTTCAAAAATTCTAAAAATTGAACCAGAGATGCCAACTTTTTTTCAAATTGGTATCCTATGCTACTTTTTGCTGAATAATTTCCTAATTTTTATACATTTATTCTAATGTTTAACAAATTTCCATCTGTTAAAACAATTTTTATCTGCCCAAGCAGTTATTTTTCGATAACTGAAACAATTAACTAAAATAGAACATATACAATTAATAGCGATTTTTAATGTATTTTTGGGAAAGTAATTATTTAAACAAATTATATTTGTTTAAACAATTAAAAAGTGATTAATGTATTCTTTCTATACATTATACAGTCAAAAACATAATTGTATGTGTTTATTATTTTCATTTTTTTAGTTATCGAAAAAAACTGCTTGTGCAAATAAATATTGTTTAAACAAATAGAAATTTATGAAAAATTAAAAGAAATGCATCAAAATTATGTAAATATCAACAAAACGTAGCATAGCACAAAATGTTTTATAAAAATGTTCTACTTCAAACAATGACAAACGATTACATTTCAATCAGAAAATACGATTATTATTTACATTTTTTGGGAAGTAGACAATAAATAATTTTTAAAATAATTACATGTTTTATAAAAATTTACTACTTCAAACAATGACAAACAATTACATTTCAATCAGAAAATACGATTATTATTTACATTTTTTGGGAATAAATAATTGTTTAAATAATTTACATTTATTTTAACAATTGAAAATTGCTTACAAAGTCATGGGAAATATTCAAATTGATCATTAGTAATTATTTGACGAAAAAGGCGACGGAAATATATGTATTCGTTCAGCATTTATTTGAATTAATAAAAAATTCATATTCTTTGCATTTAACTTGAAATTTTTAATCTATCAAATAAAAATACATTTTTCTGTATGAATATTTTAACATCTGAAGGCCTACAATTTTTTATATTTAAGTTTATACAACCAAAGTATTCGAATCCTTTGAAATTTCAAGATAATAACGTTGATTGCGGATTCCTTTGTAATACAAAACACGCAATTTCGAATGCTTTTAAATCATTCAGGTTTGGAGCAATCATAAAACCTTCAAAAATTTTTAAACAAAAAAAATTATCATTCCGTATGTCTATGTGATTCACAAGAATCAACTTGCGCCCTGAAATTTTAGAATCTCTGAACATGCATAGAACAGGATGTTCTCACAGAAAGATAACCCTGGATTTTAATTAGGTCGAAAGTACAACGAAAAAAAAAACTTAGGAAATTAGGTCCTCGCTAAACGAAATCAATCTCCTTATAATGGTATATATTTTAAACCCCTAGCCAGTAAAAATAAATTAATACAGTCAACATGAACATTGATTTTTCCAACTATTTTTGAATTAATTTTCATTCAAAAACACGTTGCATGAGGATATTATTTTAAAATATTACATGAGATATTTTCCCCAAAATGTAAGATTTTAAGATTCCAAAATTAATGTTTAGTACTCTGATTTCCAAATTGTTTTGAAACAAATGAAATTTCTCTTATCCTTAAGAATAATTTCTATTTTTGTCGAGAAACATCCTTTTGACACAAGAGAAAATTTCTCTGAGTGCTTGAATTTTAAACTTTTATAATGGAAGCTTAAAATTGCTGTTCTAAATCCAATAATTTAAAACTTAAAGATTCATAAGTAGATGAAAGTGAAAAATTGGAAACCTATGATTTTGAAGTTAGCTACTTAAAATGACAAAATGTTTAATGAAATTTGTGACTTTTTAAAAGGTATAACGTTGCTGCTAGATTTTCTAATTACAAAAAAACTTTGCATTTGGAGATATGGCAGCACATGTATGAAATAAAACACAATTTTAAGAAATATATGATTTATTTTCTATTAACAATATTTGCTATTTTCGCTACTTAAATAAATGTATCGATATTTAATTTATTAATAGGTATTTCTCCTAATATCAATTCGAACTGAATATAGTTGCTTAAATATTATACAAAAATAGGCATTTCTCTATTGTAATAAACATTTTTCGAAAACTTAATCGTGATCCAAAGAAGTTGAATTAGACACTAAATCGAAATTTAATTAACCATCCGTTTCATAATATTCTAATATCTACTATAATCCATTTTCTGAATAATTTATCATTTCATCGAACTGAAAATTTCTAAATTTCTAAACTATATTTTCAATACACTAAATTCGATTTATATTTGGCCACTATCATCGATTTCGTTATCATAAAGTAAAAATTAAACAGTAGATAATGAAACCAACATAATTAGAAAATTAAAATACATATTCCGTAGACACGACATTCCAAGTAGATATTTGTTTGTAAAATAAACAGAAATGTTAAAATACGCTAGTGATGAACATGACCGTCAGAGAGATATTAATTATGCCGAGTGTAATCACAGTTTTCAGACAGATATCGAAAAAATAACAAAAAATCGGTATATTTGCTAAAGTAAGCACCACGTATTCAGCAATAATAACGCAAAGTGCAACGCTCAGGCCGATCATGATATTAAATCTGTATTTATAGAAAAAAGAGTTATCGAAAGTTTCTGCATTTGCTAAAATATCCAAAGCTTCTTCGAGGGTCTTCACTGGCCGAACTTTAAGTGCAATTCGTACTTTCAACTTGAAATGAAAGTGATTCAGAAGATAAGAAATTACTTTTTCCTCGCTGGGGGCATTTTTCAGAAATTTCGCTTCATTAACATACTTGAAAAAATATTTATTCAGCGACAATCCAGATTCTTCGTCATACTTCCCATTTATTAAATAATCTAGGAACGATTTCTGAATTTCTGGACTCCAATAAAATTCAAGAAAGGTATCTTTAATTTCCTCATAAGTTCCATAACCACGAACATTTAACCAATCCTGAGCATCCTCGACGAGTGATTGAATGAAATAATATTTCTTGGCGTTCAAATCCAAATTTTCTTCCGCTGCAATGTGCTCGAAATTTTGAATGAAACTTTTTGGATGGATTAAATTTTGTCTTCCGGAGAATTTCAAAGCTTCGAAAGGGTTGAATTTTTGGAAGTATGGAATTTCGGTGTATGTACTATTATTCTTATTGATGATATACTCAATTGTCTGATTATCCTCAGTAGAAATATCATCAGGAAAAAAAACCCTGATAATAATACATTCTGTATATAAAGCGATTAAAAATGTCAGGATAATAACGGGGAATGTTAATTCGCCTCGCCGTATTCTATCTAAATGTGGTATTAACGAAAACATATTTTTTCGTTTTTTGTAAGATTTTGATTTTCTTGACTTTTTGGGAATTGGAGCTTCAACCTTCCTTAAAACATCCAAAGCTTCTTCAAGGGTTTTCACTGATTGAAGTTGAAGTGCAGTTTCTACTTCCTCGTTAAAATCAAAATGTTGGAGAAGATCTGAAATCAGTTCTTCATTGGAGAAAGTTGTCTCCAAGAATTTTGCTATATTGAAGTACTTTAAAAAATATTCTTTCATTGACAACCCGCAGTTTTTGTCGTATTTTCCTACATCCAGATGATCTAGAAAAGATTGTTCCTTATTTGGACTCCAGTAGAAGTTTAAAAAATCATTTTTAATCTCCTCGTAACTTTCGAATTGACGATTTTTTAACCATATTTCAGCATCATCAACAAGTGATTCAATGAAATAACATTGCTTTTCGCTTTCATTCAGATTAGCCTCAACTGCTATTTTTTCGAATGTTTCAATGAAACATTTTGGATGTTGGATATCACTTTGGCCGGAAAATTTAACATTTTTGAAAGGATTGAGTTTCTTCGAGAGTTCATTATTTTCTTTGGGTTGGGGAGTAGGGGCAATTTCTTCTACTTGGTCGTTTTTCAAATTGTCAAAATTTAGGATCGCTTCTTGAATTCTGACTGTATAACAGACCTCCTCCTTACTTTTGGCGGTCCCGGACATCCTGCTCGATTAAGAAGGAAGAATTGTATGTGCCCTCTAATTGTAAGGCAATCTGAAAATTAAAATAGTAAGATATATTTTACTATATTTTAATAAATCTTACGTACTTTTACGTAATTTAAGTTAAGCTTTAAAAATAATATTATTTTGCGGACAAAATTATCGCTATTCTACTTATTATCTAAGAACACAAGTCATAAATTCTTTTTCTCTCTTTAAAAAATATTAGGTTTGTTTTTATGAAACACTTGTATTTTTGAAAAAGTTATAATAATCACTATTGTTGTATGTTTTTTTTTAATTTTCTAGAATTTTGTAAATCTTAATTTTCAAATGAGGAATTTCACTTCAAAAATTTATTTCTACATGAAAACATTTAGATTATAAATGATCTTTTATTAATAAAGGCTGCAAATTTGTTCTTAACTTTTTCGCCAAATGTTTTAAAAATGACAAAATGATTTTATTTAAAAACTCATTGATCATGTTAAATTGTTTTAGGAAAAACTCAAATATTTTTTAAAAAATATTTAGAAGTTAAAAAAAATGAGAAAAAATTGGAAAAGATTAAAAAAACCGAACACGTAATTAAGAGTTTTAAAGATTTCAAAATAAAAATATGAAGTCCTTCAAAGATTTTGAAAGATTTTAAGATCATAAAAAAATTCTGAAGATTCTTAGGATTATTAAAAGTGATTCTTTATTCTGAAAATATTATTTTAAGAAAATATTTAAAAGGATATTTAAATATATCAAGATTTCCAAAATCGTCAAAGACGAATCTGGAAGATTTTAACACAAATTTTGGAATACTTTGAGTCACTTTAAAAGATATTTAGGAATTGTAGACATTTTTAAGAGATTAAAAATACATATTTGAAAACTTTGAAAGATTTCCTAAAACTTAGAAAATATTTAAAAATTATGAATCTTCAACCAAAGAAGTGAATAATTTGGAAGAAAGTAGTTTCAATTTCACCTCGAAGTAATTAAATTTTCAACTAAAAAACATGAATTCTCAACGAAAAGTGTGAAAGTTGATATTTCAACCAAAAATCTTTTGGTACAAATTTCATCTTTTTTTTATTAAGATTGCAATTGTTTGCTTTAAAATTAAAATCATTTTTATTTCGAGGTAAAATGAAGACTATTTTCTTAAAAATCATTCACTTCTTTGGTTAAAGATTAAAATTTTAGGTAAAAATACACCTCTTTGTTTAAAAATGTAATTATTTAGTTAAAAATTTGTCTTTTTGACAGAAAAGTAATCTTTTTGGTTAAAAATTCATCTTTTAGGTTGTAGATTCAATTATGTTGTTAAAATTTCGTTTGTTATATTTTCATAACGTATGTAATTTATGTTTAAGAAAGTATAAGAATTTTCAGAAATTTCACCATTATGTCTCTCTACGTCCGGTCGTCCGCCCGTAAAGACGAGAACTCTGGAAAAATGAACAGATAAAATCGCGCTTTGAAACACTTTTTTTAGATCCTAAAATAAAGAACGAATTTGTTAGCAGCCATTTTTGATAGAAATTCAGAATTGAAAGCATTCTCATAATTCTTTATATCACTTTTTTCATTAATTGAAATTTTAAGCTAAACAACGCAGAATATTAAAAAAGGCAAGAAAAGAAAAACGTTGCAAGTTTTTGTTTTATTCGCAAAAAACAATAATAAAAAATAAATTAAATCTTTGAGCAAACGGCACAAGCTTATTAATTATTGCATCCTCATAATTTATGATTGAGAAAGTATTAGAATTGTCTGAAATTTGACACCAAATTTTTTCAGCGGATCTCCACAAGTTCGTTATCCAAAAATCGAATATTCCGTTTTTATGCCAATCGACGGCAGATTCGTGAAAGAAGATTAAAAGAAGAGATGAAGCTCTTCAAAATATTAAAAAATTTTATTTAAATCATTTTTCGATATGCCTTTTTTGTTTTTGTTTTCTGCATCCAAAATGAATAAGTCGAAAATTCTAATTTGAAGCCATACTACGGAAGACAAGAAAAAACTTTTTTAAAAAGAACTTTAGCTTTCTAAAAGACCTATCATTTTCCTCTCAACCATTTTTTGTAAGACTTGATATTTTGTTTTTTTTCTGAAAATACTACGAAAAAATAGAAAATTCAAATTATGAGTCAAACGACGTCAAATACGAGAAAGAGTTTTCAAGAATAGCTTTCAAAAAGGCCCAACAATTTTTTTTTTTTAACGATTTTTATATAGTTCTTTTCATTTAGGTTTTATTTATTAAAAATACCATAGGAAAATGCAAAATTCAAATTTTGAACAAAACGGCGCAAAATAAGAGAACAAGTCTCAAAGAGAAATGATAGCTTTTAAAAAGTTCTACAAAATTTCTTTTAACCATTTTTAAATTGGACTTGTCATTTTGGTTTAATTTATCGAATGTACAATGAAAAAAAACGAAAATTCAAATTTTGAGCCAATAAACGACGCAAAATATGGGAAGTTTTTGGAGTAAATTCAGGGTTTAAAAATTCCTACAACATTTATTTGTCTCATTTTTTGACCGAACTCTTTGTTTTTAATTTATTTGTTAAAATTTATATGAAAAAATCGAAAATTCCAATATTTCGCAAAAAGATCCGAAATAAGTAAAAAAAATCTAAAACAAGATTTGTACAATGTTTTGTTTCATCCATAAAAAATAATATGAAAACAAAAATCTTATTCTTAGCATAAAAGCATATAGAGCTTTGAGCAACTTAAACTTCAACTATAATTAATTACGTCGCAAATTCAGAATATGAAGACGGATATAAATACTGGGATATAAAAAGAGATGTTTTCAATAAAGTTTCATTGAAGCATTCCACGTGCAAATAATAAATATCCGAGCAGCCGCGCGATGAATATGTTCTAGCGTGGATATGTTGAATTAACCAGATTTTCTGGTTAAATCAACCAGACTAATTTAACCAGACTTCTAATTCATTTAATCAGATTCTGGTTACTCTATTATTAGGAAAAATAGTAAGGGCATATTTAACCAGCATTCTGGTTGATTTAACCATGCGTTTTTTTGAGTGTAGAACATTTTGGCAGAAAATTAACTTTTTTATTCCAAATTCATATTTTCGGGTTAAAAAATTAAACTGTTTTGTAGAAAATTCGCCTCTGTTTAAAAATATTTAATTTTTTTTTATTTAAAAATACAGCCGGTTTGGAAATTAATCTTTTTTTTGTTGAGAATTCAACTATTTTATTGAAAAAAATCGAATAAATAAGTAGTTATTCAAAATTTTTGTTTTCTATTAAAAATGATGTTTTTCTTCAAGTGGAAAAACTATGCGCGCGCGACTGATAGATAATAGTTACAAAAAAGTGGTTTACGTAAATTTCTCGAAAATCTCACACTTCTTTAACCGATTAAAATTATTTGTCCTGGAAAAAATCAGACCTCTGAAAAATAGTTTTTCTATGATTTTAAGAATGTGAATAATATTACTGTTGATGTTTTTTCAAATAAAAAATATTGTTTTTAATTAATTTTTTTTTAAATTTCATTAAATTCAACTTCATTAAATCAACTTTAGAGTTGTAGGGAATATTTTCGCCGAAATAATAAGGTATTATTAATTAAGATTCAACAATTTTTTAACAGATCATCTTAAATTCTTCAAATCATAGAAAACTTTTCTTCCAGATTCCTGATTATGAGATTTCAAAGGATCTAAAGCGTATTCAGTGGATTTCAAAATATTCCGAGGCATATCACAAAACTTTTAAATAAAGGTTTCAATGGATTTTAAATATTGTTTATTTTGAAAGATTTTAAGAATTCTCGTATTATTTCAAAATATTCCAAGAGATTTCACAGCACTTCCAAAATGATGGAAACTACTAGCTTTACAATTTTTCAACAGATTTCACAGATTTTCTAAAGATTTCGAGCGTGGCAAAAATATTTCAAGAGATATCAGTTAATTTTAGTTGACCTAAATATATTCAAAGAAATTTTAGCGATTTTTTAAAAGCTTTCAATTGGTTTCAAAATATTCAAAGGCTCCAAGTGATTTCAAAAGATTTTGATGAATTCTAGAGAATCTAGAAACCCTAAAGTATTTTAAAAGATTTTAAGGGTTATCGAAGTAATTCAAAATGTTTTAAGGAAATTCGAGTTATTTTTAAAGATTTCGGCAAGTTTTACAAGATTTAAAATGATTTCTAAATATTTGAACAAATATTATATTTAAAAGTTTTTAAGGAAGCTCTAAGGATTTCAAATAATAGATTAATAATTTCAACAGGTTTATAAAAGTAAATGAGGCATTTAAAATAATATTAAAGAAAATGGGATATCGCGGGCTTTAAAAATTTATCAGTTGGCATATTTTAACTATTAAATCTTAAAATGAAAGTTTATAATTATTTAAAAATATGTATTTTTGACTCATTTAACATTTTTCAGTGAAAAATAACTTAGCACTTGAAATATGGAAATATTGTAGTCTAACTAATATTCTACTCTACAGGGAAGAAATGTCTGGTTGAATATTGCCTTACTATTTTTGCTGGTTAAATTAACCAGAAATTAGGATTGAAACCATCAAAATTCTAAACACTTTAACCAGAAAAAATAGTGAGGACGAATTTAACCAAAAGTTGTGTGTGAATGTAATATTTCAGATTGAAAGTTTCATAATCTTACAATTTCGAATTTAATTCGTTCCAACTTATTAAATTTTAAAATAGAAATCTTCACAGTTGGACGAGTTTAAATTCAAACCGTAAAAAAATTTTTTTTAATCAAATTGAAAGTATCGTAATTGGGAAATTTTGCATTCAAAATTTTGAAATTTGACAATATTCAGAATATTAACTAAATCAGGAAACCTAGGAAAATGACAGCGAATTTACTTTGTTCCTGGGATTTTTGAAACTTGTAAATTAGGCAATTTTGAATGAGTATGATTATAAATTCTGTAAACATTCTAATTATTGAATATGAAATTGCATAAATTTAATTGTAAACGCTTTAATTTAAATTTAAATGTTTTTATTTCTTAACTTTTAATAGTTCACTTCTAAATTAAAATGTTTCTAATTATTGAACAATTTTGACCCCCCCCCCCACCAAAATCTTTCCATTAAAAATTTTTTCATTTTACATTTTTTTTTATTTATAC
>NC_046665.1:68483117-68486559 GCF_010883055.1 Belonocnema kinseyi
GGAAAGATTAAACGATTAAAAATACTTTGAAATTTAAGCATTGATAAATAGGCAATATGTAAAATTTATAAAGTTTGAGATTGAAGAATTTCTACTTGAGGATTCAAAAAATTTCATTATTAAAATTGAACAATACAAAAATTTGACTATAAGAAGAGTTCTACAATTACAAATTTCAAATAAAGTATTAAAAATAAAACTATTTGTTAGAAGCCTCAATAGTTGATTCATTTTTATAAGTTGTAATCAATGGCGTAGCCGAGGCCTGATGCCTCCAGGGTACTTTTTTTAGGCCTGGCAGCGTCAAGCCACTTTCCTTACACACTGAAAATTTTTTAAGTTGCAGGACGTCCATAAACTACGTTACCAACTTTGGGCTTTTGGACCTCCCCTCTCCTTCTACAGTAACGCCGCCGTTAGCTCAAGATGGATTTTACGTGTAAAAATTCTTTAAAAAAAATGAATGTAAATATCATATTTAATTGAATACAAAACACTTTAAATTCCTAAAATTTCAAGCCAAAATATATTGAATTTTCAACATAATAGTTGAATTTCTAACCAAAACAGATATCCTATCCAAAGAGATAAATTTTATGGCAAGAAATCAAAATTTTCAACAATATCATTTCCAATAAAACAGTTGCATTAACAAGCAAATAGATAAACTTTTTACTAAAAATCGAGTTTTCCAAAAATGGTTAAAGATTTAACCAAATAATAAAGTTTACAAGCTTGAATTTTGAAGCTGAATTTTTAACAATAAAGTTACTTTTTAATCATTAAAGATTAATTTTCGACCAAAAATGATGACTAACGAAATAGTTCGATTTTCCAAAAATAAATGGATTTTTATCAAAACAGTTGAATTTCTAAACAAATAGTCGAATTTTCCGTATACAGAGATGCGTTTTCATTCAAATGGTCAAATCTTCAAAAAAAAAAAAATGACTAATATTGAATCAAATATTTGAATTTTAAAAACGAAAAGGCCAATTTTATAGAAAACAGTTGAGTTTTCACCAAAAAGTTTATTTTCAACCAAAAAAGATGATTTTTCTACCGAACATGAAAAATGAATGTTCAACAAAAGAGTTTTTAAGCTAAAAAGTTAAAACTGTCAACAAACAAGAATAATTTTGTACCCAACCGGACGAATTTTTAACAAAATGCATTAATTTTTTACCAATAATTTCCATTCTTAAACAAATAGTTAAATTTTTGACACAGAAGATTAGTTTTTTACTCAAAAAGGTGACTTTTTAACAGAATACATAAAGTTTAATTTTCAACCAAATAGTTTAATTTTCTAACTAATTGTTGGATTTCAAGCCATAAGAATGAATTTTCTACAAAAAAGTAGAATTTAAATATAAAAGTTTATTTAAAAGAAATGGTTGAAATTTTCAACAATGATTATGAATCCTTCATAACAAAATTATTTTATTTAGAAAGTAATCCAATTTTAAGTCAAATAATCGACTTTTCTACAACAACAAAAAATGAATTCTCAATGAAAGCATGTATAGCAATTGATATTTTAACCAAGCAGTTGATATTTCAACCAAATAATTACTTTTTTAACCAAAAATATTAAATATCTACCAATAAATGCGTATTGTCAACAAAATACATGAATTTTTAACCAAATAGAAATAGTTGAACTTTCAACTTAAAAAAGTAAATTATTAACCAAACACTTAATTGTTTAATTGTCACAGTTTCAAGTGTTTCTTTAAAATTATATAAAGAAAAATTTGTATGTAAATAATTACAAATATTTTACCTGATTTGTATATTTTACTCCAAAAGTAAAATTTTAGCAGAATTTTCTAAATGCGTCTCAGCTGCGTCTTCCGCAGATGCACAGTGATGCAGAATGAATGGAAGAATGACTAGTAGCAGAATTTGGAATTGTTTGAGATCTCTGGGGGGCAGGTATATCCAAGTGGTCAACAGCGTCTACGCAAATGAGTCATTTCAAAAAATACCATCTGAAGAAAATTTCACAAATTTGTGGTGATAGAAAGTACACCAATTTTTTAATTATTATTTGGTTTCTATTTCAAAACATTTGAAATTGTTTAAAGTCAAATTGCACATTTATTATACTTTTTGTAATGAAATCGATACAAGAAATTGTTTGGTATTCTAACGAAAAACGAAAAAAATCGAAAATTTGTGAAATCTTTGAAACTAGAATTTTTTTAATTGTTAAAAATTGAAAATGTTCAAAACTCATGGTGATACATTGAAGAACTATGGTTGAAAAAAGCTCTCAAAATTAAGCATTTTAAATAGGACGTCTGTTATGATCCCCAAAAGAAGTTATTTTATTAATTTTTCAAACGTTATTCATGAAATTTCTTCTACTGCGTTAATTGTGTTTATTAAAAAAAAAAAATGTTGAACGGTTCCGCGAGGTCGTCTTAGGTCTAAAAATTAATTTTCTTAGTTTTCGATTTTAAAACTATACAAATTTAATCTAGAAAATTCTTTCCCTTCTAAAAATTATTTTGAATGTTTTTTTTTTCATTCCGCTGATTTCAGTAAAATAAGAGTGAATTTTTAAGAATTCAAGGATATTCAGGAAACTTTGATGAAATTACTAAGAATTTGAGTGAATCGAACAAAATTTTAAATGAGAAAATTTTCATTGAATTTAACAAAATGAGAGTGAAATGAATCCAGGGTAAATTCTACAGGATTTAAGCGAATTCAAAAAAATTTTAAACAACCATTGAATTCAATAAAATCCGAGGGCGAATTTAAAGGAATATAAGAGAAATTATAAAAATTAATTTGAATTTAAAAAAAATTCAAAAATGTTAACAAAATTCATTGAATTATGTTAAGTTTGGTCGGAATTTAGACAAATTAAAGAGAATTCAACCAAATTTGATGAAATTCCTAAGAATGCAAAGTGATTTTAAAAGATTTCACGGCAAATTAAAAGAAACATTTGAAAAACCAGTGAATTGAGTAGAATTGATTGAATTCCACAAAATTAGAAAGAATTTAGGGTGATCTCCAAATCAATTTAAATGAACTGCAAAAAATCGAGAATACTTAATTAATTTTAGTAAAACTGGAATTAATTTAAAAGAATCGAATGGAGTTCAAGAGAAGTCGATGAAATTGATACGAATCCACGATGATTTAAAATTGAGTGGAACAAAATTGATAAAATTCAAAAAAATTCTATTCTTCAGGGTCAATTAAAAAATTGAAAATCCAAAAAGGATCCATTAAATTCAGTTGACTTAAAGGGAATTCCAAACAATTCAAAGTAAATTCGAAAGAATTCAAAGGAATTCGATAAAATCTAAAAATCACTCAAATCTTTAAACCTACAAAATATGTATTTGTTGTGCATTTCGAGATTAACATTTCTCCCTGACACCAAGTGAAACCAGTGATACAATGAAATTACAATTTATTA
>NC_046665.1:68486569-68496998 GCF_010883055.1 Belonocnema kinseyi
TTAAAAATGTATTACGTATTTGGTGTGATAAGTTTTTTATGCAATTAGAGTAATTTATATTAAAAAAATGTAATAAATCTTATATATAAAAACTTGTAAACTCGATGAGTAGCGCAATGGAGGCGAAATCTTACATGGTCAAGTTAATGACGTGGTTTATTCTATGGCGACATCTTTCTTCAACGTATAAAATTAATCGAAATAAAAAATTAAGTTTGTGTCTTTTTATGTTCACTTTCAATAACAGCTGTTACTTTTAATGAATTATTATCATGTATAATATTTAAATTTGTTTCTCATAATTCTTCAATCGTTACATTAAATTACTGAAGATATTTTTCACCAGAATGTGGTTTATTCAATGTTATAGGAATAATAATTTAAAGTTTATGTTGAAATCTAATTTTTTTTAATTAATATAAAAGATTATTAAATTAATAGATATATTGTGAAATCATTAAGTTTAATAATATTATGATATAAATTATAATGAAAAATGTTATTTGAATATAATTGAGTATTGAATATAATTGATATAACTGAGTCATTAACAAAATATTCAGATTCTAAAGCTCAATAATATTATGTTATACATGCTTATACTTTTTACAATAATATTATATTCATATTTCATATTGTAAAATTATTTACAAATTTAAAATTAAATATAATTTCAATCAATTTTAAATTGGTTTATTCAATGTTACAGGGACATTTTTTTAAATTTTATCTTAAAATCTAATTTTGTTAAATAATATAAAAGATGATTAAATTAATAGATATATTGTGAAATCATTATGTTTAATAATATTATAATATAAATTAAAATTTAATAATAAAAAATAAAATATCAAAGTACATCAAGTTTGGATTTAAATTGTTTAATATTTAGTAATATAACTATGTTATTTCCTCTCAGATTATGTTATTAAATATTAGTTATTACTTTCGTAATAAAAGTTTTTTTTTTTTATTTTAAATACTTCTATTACAATTATGTATATAATTTTGTATGGTGCGTCCGATATTGTGAAATGAGTATTTAAATTCAATTTTCTAAATTATATGTACACATATTTTAATTTTTTTAGCTTAATTAGAAAGCTTATTAATAAATTAAATGTAGAGAAATGCAGTTTAAAATTTGAATGAGAATATAATGTAAACATTATTTGAATGTTTTCATGAAAATAATAGTGTAGTGCTTTTTATGTTGTGAATTGATTAATTAATTATGAACTGATTTTACGAAAACTCACATTTTTTGAAATTAGTTTACGAGTTTATTAAAAAAGAAAAATGTTAGAAATGAAAGTTCAAATTTTAAAATGTATTAACTAAAAATTATTTAAAGGTTTTAGTGAGAATTATAGTTTAATGCTTCTTATTTTGTAAAATGACTAATGGGTATAAGCTGAATATTTTTTTAGAACATTAAATTGAATAAAGATTAAAATTTATGATCTCAAATTTAAGTAACATAAGTAACAAATTAATTAATTATTTACTTGTAGGTTATATAATGGAACATTGAAAATGATTTGCATAATATAAATTTATTTATTTTTAAAGTACCTCTATTTCATTTAAGTAATTTTTCGGAATTATGCTGGTGTTCTTGAGATTAATATTTTCATTCAATTTTCAAAAGTATATGTAAAATTTTTTTAATTTTTCCCCTCAAATTAATATTAAGTTACTAAAAAATAAAATTTTTGTAAATAAAATTTAAAATCAGTGAAACAAATTATTTGGGGCTTTTTATGTTGTGAACCATTTAATTAATTATTAGCTGATAATTTTCTTCACGCTTGCTTCATATTGGTTTTAATTAGTGACAAAGGTTATTAATAAATTAGACGTATAGAAATACTGTTTCAAAATTCAAAGGAGAATATACACCTAATGTAAACATTATTTGAATGTTTCGATGAAAATAATTGTTTCATGTTTTTCATTTTGTGAACTGATTAATTCATTATTAACTGATTCTACTAAAAGTGTCATTTTCTGAAATTAGTTTAAAAGTTTAATATTAAATACAATTTTTATAAATAAAAGTTCTAATTTAAACAAATATATAAAGTTAAAATTATTTGAATGTTTTTAACAGAATTATATTTTAATGGTTTTTCTTTTGTTAAATGATCAATTGATTATTATCTAATTAACGTTTTCGGATTATACTCAGAAAACTTTAATAATTATTAAATTAAATAAAGGTAAGATTTATTTCCTGAAATTGAAGTAACATATATTAATTATTGACTTGAAGGTTCTATAATGGAATATTGAATATAATTTGAATATTAAAAGTGAATTCGATTTTTCAAATCATATGGAAATGCGTTTGATTTTTTTCTGAAATTAGTATCAAAAGTTGCCAATAAAACAAATTTTCAAAAATGAATGTGATATTAAAAGAAAATGTAGAGTACAAATTATTTCTGCGTTTGAATGAAAATGATTTTTTAATGCTTTTTATGTTATCATTCATGAAAAAATCAATTAATTGTTAGATGACTAATTTTTTCACAACATCGAACTAGATAAAGATCCAATTATAACTTTTGTTTAAATTAAGTATTTTAAGTTGTGCAATAATTTTTCCTTAACATTTTGCTACCATATTAAAATTCCAGAGTTTTTAAGAAAAATAGGTTTTCTTTTTTTACATCTGGATAATCTTTTCTTTTTAATTTTCAAAGAGATAAGTCAAACAAAATCATTGGAAAAACTTATTTTAAGAATTAGAACAATAGATGCGTCTTAGTAATTTCGAAATATTTTGAGATTAAATTTTTTTAAACAGTTTTTGGAAAATTTTAAGCAGTTAATATTTCATTTTGAAATAATAATTTAAAATTTTAAAGATTTGAAAATTGTTTAAAAAAAAAAAGAAGATTTTAAGACAATTATTTCCGTTTTCCAGGACTTAATTTAAAATTAGGTAAACTTAATTTTTTAGGGCATCAAGAGAAGGAAAAATATATAGTTTAGATTCATGGAATAATTTCAAACAATTTTTTAATAATGGGTTCTAAGAGATCATTACAAAAGATTACAAAACGTTTCAAATTATTTCATAAAATTTAAAAAACGGGTTTAAAAGTTTTTAAAGTAACATCGTGCCATAATATATAATTTTAGAACAAATTTAATAAATTTAAGAGATATGTGGAAGTTTTGAAACGATTAAAAAAGAATGAAAATTTGTAAGATATTTTAGGACTTTTAAAAAAATTCAGGATAATGACATAAATTCTTTAGATTCCCTAAACAATTTCTTTCGATTTTTTAATTGGAAGGATGAGCTTTAGGAGAAAATTTAAAAAGATTTTGAAACATCAAATATTTGCTTAAATTTCGAAAAAGAGTAGAAGATTTTAAAGCAAAATGTTTAAACTTGGTAACATTAAAAAATAAAAAATGAAATAAACCACAAAATTCTATAAATATAGCAAAGATAGAAAGAGAATAAAAAAGATTTTTAAACTGCAGAAGATTTAAAAAAATGCAGATTTATGTGAAAGTTCTTAAACAAAAAGAAAACCAGACGTTAAAAACGCAAACGTCTGGACACTAATGTTTTTTCCAAATTAAAAATTGTGAACAAAATGTGTGGAAAACTGAAAACCTATATGGTAAAGTATCACATACCCTTAATTAAAATAACTTTGAAGGGTCTCAAGTGAAGAAATAAATTTTATTCAAATTCCTAGGAAAATTGGGGATGTTTTCAGGCAGCGTTTTACATTTGAAATAACTTTTCAAAATTTCAAGCAAAATTCCAGTCAGGTAAAAATATTTTTAAGAGTTTAATAGGCATTATATATATATTTATTTTAAAAGGGCTCGAACTTTTCCTATTATATTTTAAAATGCCTTAAAATATATTTTTTTAATCTAGATTTTTTGTTGACGAATCTGAAATATTAAAAAATCTTTTATAATTTTCTTCAAATTTGTAAGAACCTTTTGAAGCTTTTGAGCTTAATTTTTTACATTTTAAATGATTTTTCAAAATTTCAAGAAAAATTGGATTCATTTAAAAATATTTTTATGAATTCTGGAGGCTTTGCATAGATTTAAAAATGTTTTAAACCTTGGAAGCATTTCCGAACATTTATGGAATATTTATAATTTCTTCTGAAATTATAAAAGCCCTAAATATCTTTTGAAAAGGCTAACATTTTTTTAATAATTTGTAAAATCCTGTAAAATAAAATATATATTTTTTAAATCTTCTACATTATTTTTTTGACGTATATGAAATATTTAAAAATGTTTCGTAATTGTCTCATGAAAATGATAAAATTAATATAATTCTAAAAAAAACTGCTGATACTTCTTTCCTTGTTAATAGTTTGAAAATGTGTGAAACTAAAAAAATATCAAAAAAGCATTATTGTGTTACGTCAAAATATTGATTAATGTATTTCTATACCGCACTTCATCCTAAATATATATTTTTAGTTACAAAACGTCTATTAAGTTTTTTAAACTAATAAAAAAAAGTTACGTAACTACAGTTAGGGTGTGGGAAGGTAAAAGGGTTTAAAATAACGTTACGTAATATGTGTACAAGAATAAAAGTGTTCAGAAAATTTTAACAAATAAATTGTTATTAGAAATTTGAGGAAATGATAAAAATGAGTATAAAAGTGTGCGCGCACATAATAGTCCAGTATATATTAAACACGCAATAAAGCTCAAATTTTACTTACATCTAGAAATATTTAAATTTCTTGTTTTATATTTGCAACTGTTGATTCGTCAATTTTTCATAAAAAGTTTAGCGAAGAAGCCTAAACCTACAAAAGCACCAACAAAAAAATAAAGGAAAGCCCAGAACTGATAACTTTTTTTATTTTTATCTTCTGGAGAATTGCTCGGCATCATAAAAAAATGTTGCTTTTTACTGATTGGTCTGTTCCATTTCAAAGACTCTATTCTTCTCAACATGTCTACAGCTTCTTCGATGGTCTGCACTTTTTGTTTTAAAAACTCATTTTCTATATTAGGATCAAAATGTTTCGAAAGCTTTGAAATTATTTCCATCTCTGAGGGAGCATTCTCTAAAAATATGGCACCATAGGCGTATTTAGAAAAGTAATTAGCCATGGCTAATTTATATTTTGTCCTGTACTTTCCAAGTTCTAAGTGATTTCTAAAAGATTTTTGAACATCTTGACTCCAGTAAAATGTTAGAAAGGCTTCTTTCATTTCGTCATAGGTTCCATACCCACGTTCTTCCATCCAAATCGCAGCGTATTTGACGAGAGATTGAATAAAACAATTTTGCTTTTCATTTTCATCCCATTTTTCCGTGGCTGCAAAACGCTCAAAGTTTTGTATGAAAACGTTGGGATTCACCGAATTTTTCATTCCACAAAAATTTAAATCTTTCATATCGAAGTTTTCGGAGGGATCATTTTTCGGACATTGATTTTTGGATTCTGTTATTTCTTTTTGATCTGTTTGTAATTCTTGTGACGTTTCTGGGATTTCATAATTTTGGAGAGATGGATTTTTGGATTCTTTCATTTCTGTATGATCATTTTGTAATTCTTGTGTTCTTTCTAGGAGTTCCTTATTTTGGGGAGATGGATTTTTTGGTTGTAATATTTCTTTTTGATCTGTTTGTAATTCTTGTGACGTTTCTGCTATTTCATAATTTTGGAGAGATGGATTTTTGGTTTCTGTTATTTCTGTATGATCATTTTGTAATTCTTTTGTTGTTTCTGGGAGATCTTTTTTTTGGGGAGATGGATTTTTGGATTCTGCTACTTCTATTTGATCTGTTTGTAATTCTTGTGACGTTTCTGGGATTTCATCATTTTCGGGAGATGGATTTTTGGATTCTGTTATTTCTGTATGATGAGTTTGAAATTCTTGTGTTGTTTCTGGGAGTACCTTATTTCGAGGTGATGGATTTTTGAATTCTGTACTTTCCTTTTGATTTGTTTGTAATTCCTGTGACGTTTCTGAGATTTTTTTACTCTGGGCAGATGGATTTTTGGATTCTTTTGTCTCAGTATGCTCACTTTGTAATTCTTGTGTTCTCTCCGGGATTTCGCAATTTTGGTGAGCCATATTTTTGGATTGTGTTATTTGTGTATAATGAGTTTGCAATTCTTGGTTTGTTTCTGGGAGTTCCTCATTTTGGGGATATGGATTTTTGGATTCTGTAATTTCTTTTTGATCTGTTTGTAATTCTTGTGAAGTTTCTGGGATTTCATAAGTTTGGGGAAATGTATTTTCGGATTGTGTTATTTCTTTTTGATCCGTATGTAATTCTTGTGATGTTTCTGAGATTTTGTTACTCTGGGGAGATGGATTTTTGGATACTGTTGTTTCAGTATGCTGAATTTGTAATTCTTGACTTATTTCCGGGATTTCGTAATTTTTGTGAGATGAATTTTTGGATTCTGTTATTTCTTTTTCATCTTTTTGTAATTCTTGTGACCTTTCTGAGGTTTCGTCATTTTGGGAAGATGGATTTTTTAATGTGGTTATTTCTTTTTGATATTTTTTAAATTCTTCTTGCGTTGCTGGAATTTTTTCATTTTGGGGAGATGGGTTTCTACATTTGGTGATTTCTTTTTGATCTGTATGTAATTCTTCTCGCGTTTCTGGGATTTCGTACTTTTTATTTTTTCCCTGAGGTTGATCAACGATTAAAGACATATTCCAGAATATTTATATCTGTGAAAAAAAACAGTTTTGGAGTATTTTATTCTAAAGCTGAACTTAACCAGAAAATATAATATTGAAATTCGGATTATCTAAAAATTTTGCTTACATTTATTCACTATTTTTCCTAACATCCAGATTTTAAATTTATCAGAAAACATAAGGATACAAATGTTTGACACTTCATAAATTTAAATGAAATTTACCTTCGTTATTATTTTGCTGATATTGATTTCAAATATGCCCATTCGTCAACCACACCTTCACTTTTTAAAGAAACTTTTTCCGATAAGAGTTTAAACTTTTTTTGGAGGAAGTCCTGCCAATATAACACTCAGAAAGATTGAAAATGTCTCTTCGATTCTCAACGCCATAGACGTGAAACCCGAATGGTATCTGTTTTGAGAAACACCAGTAGATTTAAAAATAGAATCTCCTTCCTATTTTGAGACGAAAGCACAGCCCTGCCCAATATATTAGAATATTATGAACTAGAAATGCGAAAGAAATGTTCATTTTATATTTTTATAACTAATAACAAAATTTCATTAATATAAACCATATATCTATATATAATCCTTTTGAACAATATTTTATATTTTAATTACTTTTTGTATTTCAGTTGGAGGATACAAAAAATTTTAGTCTAAAAAAACTTGTTTTTATTAAATTATAAATATAAAATGTAGAACAGATATTGGCGTTACTTTCATCGTTCTCAAAGCTTCGATTCTTAGTCAATAAGAACAAAAAATGTTGTTTATATATAATTTTCTGTGTTCAATTTTGAAAATTTTCCATTTCCAATTTTGCAAATTCTTTGACAGTCTTTTAGTTCAAATATGTAAACTGTTAAAAGATTGTTGTTTTATTTTAAATTGTTTGATTTACAATGCTTCAATTTCAAATTTGTATTCATCACCATGCTTGCAGTGTATGTATTACGGTTTAATTTTAAATTATTTTAAATTTAATTGACTTCTTAAATTTCAAATGTAATTGTTCAAATTGAAAAATATTTAGCTGCGGACTTCAAAAGATGAACTATTAAAAATTGAACAATATATGGATAATTTATCGAAAGGTAATTTTAATTTTGTAGTAACTTAATCGGAAATGTTTGGGATTTAGGGAACTATTATGAAGGGGATAAATGAGGGGAGAAATGTCCATCAGGAAATATAAACTGAGAAAGTATCCCACCAAGTTCAGAATAAAAATATGTGCGGATGAGGTAGACTTTTATAAATAGACTTTATTTTAAATTTTATTTTGTTATTAATTTTAAAAAATGACTAATTCCCTATTTTCTTACTAAATTTTTTTTTCAGGTAACATCCTTCGGTACTATTTTTGGTCTAGGAAATACGTTTTTAATTAATTCTTTTAATCTCACAATTTGTTATTGCATTACAAATACTTAAACTCAATATTATTAAAATTGGAATGCTTTAAGTTATAGAGAAGTTTTCTCACTATATTGAAAAAATTCTAGTAAATTCAATCTAAATGTCACCATTTTTTTCATTTATTTATATTTCTTTAAAATTAGCGTGTTTAATAATATGATACTGTACTTTTAATATTTCTTAAATATCTATGGAACACAAAAAATACATTCTTAAGGTATTTTCAGATGAACTCTTAATCAAAGTAGAATTAAATTGGACTATTTATATTGGATTCGAATTTTCGATAAGAGTAAGAAAATTTTAATACTTATGTGCATGGTGAAACTGAGAAATATTCAAGATCAATAATGTAAATTTTTATTTAATTGAGATGAACACATAAAACAGTATTTCAGTTTATATTTGACTTGAGCAGAATTCTATATTTATAATTCTATATTTTCATTACATTATTTACACTTGAATAATAGTTCTCGAATCCAAAACTTACCACAAATGATTAATTATGGCTAGTTCTTGTTCAATTTCATTTTAAAATTTGTCTCTTTTGAAGAGGCTTTACATACTTCTCAAGATGAATTACCTCTTAGAAAGAAAAACTAAAATATCTGGAATTTACAGTGTATTTAAATCAGTCCTTGCATCATTTCAATTTTGCGTTAGTCCCAGAATGTTCCTTCTAATATAACAATTGAATTAAATTTGCACAATTTTTCCTGTACTTCGTTGAAAATTTATCATTTTAGTCGAAAAACGTTCTTTTTATTGAAAATTGAACTATTTTGTTGAACATTTAGCTTCCTCAGTTGAAAATGCAACTATCTGGTTTAAAATTTTTGTATTTTGTTCAAACTTTGTCTTTTTTAATGGAATAATAATGTTGTAGGTGATCAATTTATATTTTTTGGCTGAAAATTAATCTTTTTGGTTGAAAATGTAACTATTTCGTTGAAAATTCATCTATTTTATGGAACATTTGTCTGTATTTTTTTTATTAATTGAAAGCTGTTTCTCGTTTGAAAACTCAGCTTTTTGGTGAAAATTCTTCTCTTTTGTTTGAAAATTGGCATAATGTTTTAGTTGAGTATTCAAATAATTGGCTGAAAGTCTATATTTTTTGCTCAAAATATGAACTATTAAACTTTTCTTGAAGAATGAACTTTTTTAATCGAAGATTCATCATTGCAAGGAATGGAAGTCATGTTAACCCTTAGGGGACACAATGTGAATAAAGAAGAACTATTTTGTTGAAAATTCCATTTTTCTTGGTTGAAAATCAATTATTTTACTAAAAATGTAATTACTCCACTTTTGGTTCTAAAATTCTCTTTCTGAGTTGAAAACTTGACAATTTTTCACGGAAATTGATGTTTTTTTACGTATGCGTTACGTAATTTGTGGATGGCACCTTATAAAATTCGGTATGATCGATGTCACTTAAAGATCTAGATTAAGGATCTTAAAGATGTCGTTTAAAATATATTTAAGAACAAAATTGTATACATGAACACTATCGCTCTCATTTGTGTTAGGCTGTTTTTTGGCGAAATAATAAAGTTTTACATTAGCAAATGTTACATTTTTGTTAGTTTCATTTTGCATAAAAATGTGATATTCTTTATCACTTCCCTCCAACATTCGATTTTTTAATTCTGAAGTTCTTTTTGCATAAGTTAAAATATTATAAACTAGCAGTTATTATGAAACAAAATTTTTAATATTCAGAGTTTTTCAAAATTTTTCCACAAGAATTAATAATTTCGAAAAAGCGCTTAAAATTGAATAATTTGAAATTAATTTTCGTTTTTGAAATTTACTACATTTTTATCAGAATAAACTTCCAAAACTGCAAAATTTCAGACTGAAATTGTTTAAATTGGACAATTTCGTTAGAAAAGAGTTGCAATCGTATCATTTATAATGCAGAGTATTCAGAATTGAACAATTTTATTTCGAATAAAAAAATCTTGAAATTCAATGATTTCAGATAAAAATTTCGAAAATGGGATATATTCAAAATATTAAAACTAGTTTAATTTCTGTTTCGAATTTTGAAAAGTGGATCATTTAAAAGTCTAAGGAATTGAAATGATATTATTTTGATTAAAAATTGTTCAAAATATAACATTTTTTTATTTAACTCATTTTTAATTCGAAGCAATTAAAATTTGTCAATGAAGTGGAAAACTAAATTACACTTAAACCTGTTAAAAATTCAATTTTTTTCTGGAAATTTAAGCCATCTAATAATTAACAGCCCTCCTAGATCTGCTGACTCACGCAGTTTCTCAGAGGAGCAGGGAGAGAGCGGCTGTGTCATT
>NC_046665.1:68497098-68498327 GCF_010883055.1 Belonocnema kinseyi
ACATTACAATTGGAAACGAGTCAGGCGGCCTTCACTGTTTTACCTTCAGATCCCCCCGAAATCAGTCCAAGGTTATTTAAAGGCAACCCCCAACACTTTACTGAAGGCGAATTCGGTGTACTTTTCAAAATTCAACCATGTCAATTTTAATTGCTAAATTAAGACTTATGAAATAGAGAAATTGAATATTCAGAACGTTAAAATTGTAATCATTAATTTTTTTAAAATCATTCAATTATCGAGGTATCAATTTCAGATAGTTAAATTTTTATATATTTTTATTTCAAACAACATGATTTCTAACTCTTATTTCAATTTGTCTGATGTTTAAAACTTCATTTAGAATCATTATTCATTTTAGAAATCTTCCAATAAAAAATTCTTCAATTTTTAATGATTCATTGTTTTAAATCTTCAACTTAAAATCAGACAATTTTATGAAATTACATAAAAAGTTAAAAGAAAAACATTGCTTTGAAGAAAGAAAATTAAACATAGTGATAAAGGGTATAAGATTAGAGGGGAAGGAGCTGAATGAAGGGGTGGACGAAGTACTAAAAAGGATTGATGCTAAGGTAGATATAGAGGAAATACGAAATGTAGGAAGGGAAGAGCGAAGAGGGGAGATAACGGTGCTGGTGAAACTAAAGAAATGGGAACATAAGAGAGAGGTGATAACAAAAAGGTTTTTATATGGAAGTCCAGAGAGAATAGAGGATGATTTAACATGGGTAGAAAGGAAGATGCAGTATAAATTAAGGAAAATAGCGGAAGAGGAAAGAAAAAAGGGAAAGAGAACATGGATTAAGTATGGGAGAATACAGATAGACGGAGTATGGTGGGTGTTGAGTCCCAACGAAATAATAGATCTCGAGATCAATATTTGCTTGAAGGTTGTATTTTTGAGGATTATTCTTTTCCATCAGCAAGCACGATTTACTATATCTTAAGTTTAATAACGGACAGGCAGATGTTTGCCACTTCAGGAATTTACTATTTCCAATCGTCGTTTATGATTTCGAGAAACAGATGTTTAATTTTATTGAGGGTTTTGTCTAGTTCACCGCTTCTGTGATTTTCTGTACCTCTCCGACTAGACCCTTGCTAATCCTCAACCCTGTAGCCTTTTTCATCCTCAGAACTTAAGGACATTTTCTATTTTGTGCATCTACGTCATCAACTACGTCACTAGCACCCCCACTTCAATTTGTCATTTGCGATCCCACCTT
>NC_046665.1:68498427-68500944 GCF_010883055.1 Belonocnema kinseyi
AACAGATGTTTAATTTTATTGAGGGTTTTGTCCAGTTCACCGCTTCTGTGATTTTCTGTACCTCTCCGACTAGACCCTTGCTAATCCTCAACCCTGTAGCCTTTTTCATCTTCAGAACTTAAGGACATTTTCTATTTTGTGCATCTACGTCATCAACTACGTCACTAGCACCCCCACTTCAATTTGTCGTTTGCGATCCCACCTTGAACCCCGATTTCTGCTCTTGAAATAGTCAGTCGACAACGAGAGTTACACTAATGAACAACCTTTTTCTCAGATCGGCTAACAACTAAATTATCGCTCGCGAACTACACTGTATTCCTTCAATTTAAAGTATTTACCCTTTGAATAAACGTGAATTTGACATTAATCGATTTAACGATTTATTAAGAGATCCTTGTTCCTAAACGTTCCAAGGAGTGATCACTAACGCAAGCTAACGTATGAGCTTGTCCTGTGTCGTGATCCGCAGCGCAACAGTGGGATTGGGATGAAGAAAGGAAACAGATAGTAAGAAATAAGGTACAGGGAAACTAGCAGAGGAAAGAACGGGAGATAGGAAAATAAGAAATAGTAAGAAGGAAAAAAGATGAGAAACGAAAGTAGGGAAGAATGGAAGATTTGTTACTGGAACATAGCAGGATTGGAGAGAAAGGATAGGGAGTTTATGAGAAATTGGACACAATGGGATGTAGTCATAATGATGGAGACGTGGCTAGATGAAAAGTGATGGGAAAGAGTAAGGGGAAGGTTACCAAAAGGTTACAAATGGCAAGTGCAATATGCAAAGAGGAAGAATAAAAAGGGCAGCGCAATAGGAAGAATGGTGATGGGAGTAAGAAATGAATGTATAACAGAGAAATATAAGAAAGAAAGGAAAGCACAAAAAGAAGGATTAATAGCAGAAGAGGTAATTATGGGAGGAGAGAAGTGGAAGGTAGTGGGGGGTCATGTGAACGGTGATGCGCAGGAGAAAACAGAGTAGATGAAAGAAATGATTGAAGAAAATAAAGAAGAGATCAAGCTGATAATAGGTGGGGATTTCAATGCGATAACAGGAGGCAGAGGAGGAAGAGAATGGGGAGAAGAGAGAGGAAGAAAATCCAAAGATAAGGTACTAAATGGGGAGGGAAAAAAGTTGTTGAAGAGGTTGAAGGAGTTGGGATGGTATATCTTAAACGGAATTATAGAAGGATATGAGAAAGGGGAATATACACGCTCAGGAGGTGAAATGGGAACGGTAATTGATTATGTGATAGTGGATGATGAGGTAAGAGAGAAGGTTAAGAAACTAGAGATAGGTAATTATATTGATTCGGATCACTTTCCCTTAATAGTGACATTAGAGGGACAAAAAAGCAATAACAACATAAATAAAAGCAGAGCAAATGTAAAAAGTGTAGGAAAAGGGGATTGGTCAAGGGAAATGTGGACGAGGATATGGAAAAAATGATAAGAGAAATAAAAATAGGATTAGAGTGCACAAACAAAAATGTAGTTAGTAAAGGGGGGAATAGAAGTGGGCGGGATGAGGACTGTATAGAGAAAAAAAGGAGGTCAGAAAGGAATTAAGAAAGTGGATAAAAGAACAAAATAATGGGGAAGAATATAGGAAAAAAAGAAAGAGTATACTGAGTTGTGTTATCAAAAGAAAGAGGAAGAGAATAAAAGGTTTGAGCAAGAGGCGGAGAAGGCTAGGCCGAAAGAAGAGGTGTGGAAGGTAGTAAATAGGGAAAGAAAAAGAAGAAAAAGAGTAAACCATGATATTGAAATGATAGAATGGAAGTAATATTTTTTGGATTTGCTAGGAGGAGGAAAGTTAAAAAGGGAGGAAAATATGGAAGAGGCAGAGATGAGGAAGAGGACATATCAAGGGAAGAAATATTTAAGGTTTTAGGAATAATGAAGGATGGAAAGGCACCTGGTATAGATGAGATTTCAAATGAAGTACGGAAATATGGAGGGGAGGAACTAGAGGAATGGGCATGGATAGTGTGTAATAGAGTATGGAGAGGAGAGGGATGGCCAGAGTTATGGAAAGAAGCAGTAGTTATACCAATAGTAAAGAAATGCAAGGGAGAGGAGGTTAAAGATTATAGGGCGTGACGTTGATGCCAACACGGTATAATGTATAAGTAACTATTTTGTTGGAGAGATTGAAGATAAAAGTTGAAGAAAAAAAGATCGAGTCACCGAATCAGACAGGGTTTACAAAAGGAATGGCGGCAATGGACAACATATATGTTTTGAACTATCTAGTAAATAGGAGAATTAAAAGGGAAAAAGGGGCAATGATGGCAATGTTCGTGGACTTGAAGGCAGCCGACTTTTATTTAAGAAGACACTGGCATATGCAGGCGACATAGTGTTGATGGCAGAGGATGAAGAAGGGATGGCGGGATTAATTACCGGATTCGAGAAATACTTAGATGAGAAAAAACTGAATGTAAATGTAGAAAAGATAATGATAATGAGGTTTAGAAAAGGAAGGGGGAGGAAGAAAGAATGGACAGGGAG
>NC_046665.1:68501044-68523438 GCF_010883055.1 Belonocnema kinseyi
ATATTATATATATAATAACTCCAGATGGCACTCTAGCTCTGACCGAACATTTAAAATTTCGCACCATACGTGAGAAGAGGGATACGTCGCGCTTGCACACTGAGTTGATTGATTGGTTCTTTGACCGATAAAAGAATGAACAAACAGCATTGCGCAAATTCACCTACACTTCAAAAATATATTATTAAAACTTTTATGAAACTTATCTTTACGTTTAGAATATTTTCTCCAAAAAGGCGTATGCAGTCCTATGTTCTAGAACTATATTTAACTTCCTGACATTTCCACCTATCCTAGCATGGCGGCGACGCCATGCTAGAAAACTCAATTCACAGCGAAATATTTGAGTCAGTTTTTGATTCTATTATATTGATTTTTAGTTGACAAATTGTACTATTTCCAGGAATAGGCCTTTCTGAATCACTGCGCCTTTCGCCTACGCTGCTGGTGTTTTTCAGGCAAGAATCTTGACCGTCTCTCGTCTCTTGAGCTGAAAAACTGCGTGGGCCAGCAGTTCCTAAACCGCGAGTAACTAAACTAAGAATTAGAAGTATTTATTTATATTATTATTAATAGTATTAATTTATTAAAAATAGACCCGCGCTTTCCGCACATGCGCAATTGAAAAAGTTGCTTAAAGCGGGCACATAGACACAAGGCCGCGGAAGCCAATAAACGTCGCTTAAAAAAGTAATCTGAATGTCGTGCTAGAGGTGGGGGCCCCTCCAACCTGCGAATACTTAAACGTGTTCGTTTCAAGGCCGTTAAAATAAGTGGATGTTTACTGTATTTGGATCTTTTTCTGTCTTCCTCGAGTGAGTACTCTTATCATTTTCTACCCCTCCAAATTCGGGAATCCAGCTAAAAGTTAGGAAATTTATTTAAAAAATTAATTTGACGTTGACCACGTCGACAATCAAGTCAAACTTGGCAAAACAGTTTGCCAGGCCTCTACTTATAAACCCGAAGACTGATTTTTCTTATTGGTTACTCTAACCGTCAGCTACCTAGTGGTAAAAACTTTCTGGGATTACGTAGATATATGAAGGTTATGGTGAGAAGGAGAAGAAAGGATTGGAAAATATAGATATAGATTTAGATTAATAAAGAGATAGAAAAAGATAGACGTTGATAGATGTAGGATAGGATGAGATAAAGGAGATTGAAACGATAAAGGGGAATTTAGATGCAGGATACAATGAGATATAGGAGATTAAAAAAGATACATTAGAATTTAGATTGAGACACAATTTTTTTGACGTGGATAGATACAGAGTATGATGAAGTAGAGAAGAGCCCTCCTAGAAATAATCGATTGGATACGATTAATAACGACTGAGAGTAATCAAACGTTGAATCGGTTTAAATTGTTGCTAATTGCTTGTCAATCCTATTGAGTTGACTAAATACACTTGTCTGCAATACGCCCTTTAGATAATAAATTTTTAGTAATTTATCAAAAGTTTTAAGTACAAAAAAAGAGAATGTTTAGGCTTTATACCGAATGAAAAGTATATATGTTAACAACATGCAAAAATCTTACCGTTTAACGATGTGACAGCAATATAGTATGATTATCAAGTAGACAGTTTGAATTAGTGGGTATATTATTGTAAAACGTCTATTTACTTCTTTTTAAATTCATATTGTTGAAATTTATTTGTTTGACAAAGTAAAAAACCACTTGTAAATAATTAGGGATAACTCAAAATGCTGTAGTGAAACTTAACCTCTAACTCATGATAATGGATACTCAATTGAAAACGATTGAAAACATTATAGGAGGTCAATATTTTGAAACTCAGATTAAATAAATTTTATTTAACTCATTAAATTTTTAGTTTAGAAAAACTTATATAATCGTGTTAAGTTTACTGCAATATAACAATTTTAAATTTATAAATAAGTTTGATTTAAAATTCTCGAAAACTTCTAGTTTTTAATATTTAAAATATTCAATTTTGAATATTTCAAATAATTTGGTTTGCAATGCCTTATCATAAAATATTTGAATTTTACAGGTTTGAAATTATTAATTGTACAGTATTAGATTCATTTAGGTTTCATAAGGTTCAAAATTTAATTGAATAGGTGCGGAATTCATGGCAATAGGTGGTTTTCCTTCATAAGTACAGACATTGTTTAGGGTATTGAAAAAGACAGACGTGAAGTTAGATGTATGATACAACTAGATAGGATAGAAGGGATTGAAAAAAGAACACATGAATTTAGGTTGTCAAGGAGATAGAAAAAGATTAAAGTGGATAGACCAAGTGAAATAGAAATAAAGAGTTGTGAAATAGAGAAAAAGGCATTGAAAAAGATAAACGTAAATGTAGGTTGACAAAAAAAAGAATGAGATACATTTTTTCTATCTCTTTCTATCATAAATATTTAAAATTATTCAAAAAGATAGGATCTCTATCTTTTTACTTCGTAGCTTGAATGCAGAGAGAATGTGTGAATCGTATAGATTATTATATACAAAATAATAAATATTGATAATAACTGTTCAGTTTTATGAAATCTAAAATTTAAATTACTAGGAAAAAGGCACATTTGTTTTCGATTTTAATAGAAATTCATTGCTGAGTTAACACACTTATATACACACTTAAAATTAGGTATTAATCATAAGCTTGACAATTTAAGAAAATGTAGAAAGTTCATCAGTGGAACCCATCTTTTTTTAATAAATGAGAAAAAACAATCGGAATTGTCATAGTTATCATAATCAATTATGATTACTTACAGAGTGAATTAAAAATATATATTTCAGAAATTGCTTGCTTCTTGTTAAACATTTTTAATTATAAGACAATCTCCAGTCCAGAGTTAAACTCAGAATATTATAACGTGAAAAGAATCATGTAAAAATGAAAAATCGCGCAAAATTATTAAAAAAAAAAAAAAATGAAACTTACAAAATTACTTCCGAGCTAATTGGACGTAAATAAAAGACAACTTATGGAGGTTCATTACGTACAGTCAACTTTAAAGTTAACAAACTTTTAAAAAGATTTATAAAATCAAGAAAACTGCTTGTTAATCGTAATTATTTTTGTCAGCAATACTGAAGCTTATTTGAGGATAAAATATATCATGTTGAAATGGTTTATTTAAATACATTCGGTTTTCAAAATTCCAGGATATTAACAGGGTTTCCAGGTCAACTTTTCACAAATTTCCAGGAAAATTAAAAAAATTCTATTCCGAATTTGAACTCAAATCAATTTTATAGCATTTTATTGTTTGCAATATAAGTTCTAGAAAAATTATTTTTCAGTTCTGACGTAAATGATCTACTCACCTGTTTTTTAACCTGTTGAAAAAGTTCTTTAATTCTTTTAATATTAACATGAAATTTTGTTCTCATATTTTAAGGCAAAATATTAATTTTATCAAAAGATATTGCAAACAAAAAAACGTGAAATTGAAATGTTTTCCAAAAATTGAAGTAACTCTGGAAATAATTAAATTTAAAAAAAATTTTCTTTGGCTCACCAGTATTTTACTCAATTGTTAATACATTTTTGAATTTTGTCCCTAAATTCTGCCTAAGGATAAAACTTGGTGCAGAAAGTTGATAATTTCGTGATATTACGAGGGAAAGAATTAATTTTAATTCTATAAGAGATTCTGTAGCAAGAATGAGCATTGTTTACGAAAATAAAACTATATGGGTTTGAAAAACTTTCAATAAAAATCAGCCAAACAGAGTTTTACAGAGTCTTTATAATAAAATCAGCTATTGGCCATCAGGATTGAAAATTAATCGCAGCTTTTACCTTAAATTGAAGTTGAAGCACACAAATCTATATATTTTTTGTTAAATAAACGATTTTTGTAACGGCCATTTTTTTCGATTACCTGTACATAAAGTGAATACATATGCTTAAATGTCCAATCTCCCTTAGTCAGGAAATTAATGATAAGTCGGCTTCATCGGATTGTATCTTAGATCCGCGTAGTCCCAGACCGAGTAAACAACGTCGAAATTCTCGTTCAAAAATCTCAAAAGATGCTTCCTTTTCGTAAACTTCTGTTCAAAGTAGCGAACAACCAAATCTTCAACCGCGACAAACCTGTTATTCAGAAATTGGATTTCATCAATATTATCTTTGCACCTCAAGCAAGCAATCTGCTCATTAGCATTCGAAATAACGTATCGATAGCCGCAGCTTTCTGGAATCGAGCAAGTGATGACCCCACATGGTCTAACATAATTATCGCCTTCAATCATGTATAGAAGTTGCCCAGCAACTAGATTCGTAGTGGATATGAAAGTCGGACATGTGCTCACAATCAGCTGATTTCCTTTTTGTTTTCCGATGGTGACTTGCAAAAGAACCCTGAATTGCACAGACTCTCCGTTTATATCGACGTAAATATGATGAAGCGATGTAGGAATGTCAGTAAGAAATCTAGCCGAAGCTTCATGACATGAAACATCAAAGTGCCGAATATCCGACTGACAATTATTGTAACTCAGAGAATGCAAAGGCCATATTCTCTCAGTTATGCATCTGTAAGAAGGTTCACCATCTTTTTTGATCTGTTCATATTCGAATCCGAAATAATCCTTCCAAACGCCAGTCTTAACTTTCTTCGTAGAAGATGAACTGAAAAAGTTATCAGGATCGTTTCCAGAGTTTTTAGGCTTTTTGATGATCTCAGGTATTTCTGGGCTTCCAGGTTTTTCAAGGTTCTTAATCTTTTCGGGCGTTTTAGACTCTGCAGTTCTAGACATTTCAAGGTTTCCATTCTTGTCAGAGATTTCTAGACTTTTCAATCCAATCAGAGCACCAGTGATGTTCTTCACATAATTCCCGTACATTTTCGCCTGAATCATGATATCGAAATGCTTGGTAAGCCATTCTATTAGAGTTTTCTCGTCTGGAACATTTTCCAAATAGCTTGCTTCGTAGACGTATTTGTAAAAATACTCAGGCATCGATAATCCACAGTTCTTGTTATACTTTCCAGTTTTGAGAAAGTTTCGAAGACGATTCTGCTCAGCTTCACTCCAGAAGAAGTCAAGGAACGATTGCCTCATTTCTGGAAAGGTTCTTCCATAGCCACGTATATTCAGCCATTTGGCAGCATCTTCTGTAAGCGATTGGCCAAAGAAAATTTGTTGCTCGTAGTCAGTCACTCTCGCACGAGACGCGATGAACTCAAAGTCGACAATGAAACGAACCGGATGCATTTCACCATTTCTTCCAGAGAACTTTAGATTCTCGAAGGGGTTTACATTCCTGGAGGGTTGAATTTTCCCGAATGATATAGAGAATTTTTCGAATTCTTGCGCCAGGTTTTGCAAGCCTTCGGTTACTATTCTTTGTGAATTTTCCTTGAAGAAATTTAAAGTTTTGTCTCGTTGCTGATGGAATATTTTCAAAAAGTTTTCCAGCCTATCTTCTACGTTTACATTTCTAGAATTGTGGGTGTTAGTAGACAGGTTACTGAAAAAATTAAGAATATGTATAGAAAGCAGAAGTTTTGGAAATGATGTATCTACAGTTATGAATTGTTTTTAGGCTCACCTTTGATTAGCGACATGGGAAACATGCGAAACATCATGCGATATCGGGATTTGCTCTTTGTAATTGGAGTTATTGATGGGCGTTTCAATTTTTGGAATTTTGTTATCATTGACGTCAGAAAGAACCTCTTCTTTCTGAATTTTCTTTTCAGACGCAGTTATATCGCAAACAATAGACGCTTTTTGATAGAAGAAGCATCCTTGTAGTGTGCAATCATGATCCTATAATGAAAGAAAAGGAACCCGTACGAAAAAATATTATAAGAAATTCAGTATTGGTCTATAAAGAAATTTCACAGACTTCAAGTAATTTTCGAGGATTGCAAAGGAATTCGAAGATTTCAAATATACCAACGGATTTCAATGAATTTAAAAGGATTCCAAAGAATTTCCACGGATTATAAGCGAATTCTTCAAATTTCAAATGATAACTAAAAATTTTAAGGGACTTCTATGAAATTTTAAGACTCTTTCAAACGATTTTATGAAATTTCAACGGTTATCAAGATATGTATAAATATTACCACGGATTTCCATGAAATTTATATAATTTCGAAACATTTCAAAGATTTCCAATCATTTCCGGAGATCTAACGGGATTCTAAAGGGTTTCAATGTATTTCAAAGGACTTCTACGTATTTTAAGGTTCTTCAAAATATTTTACGGGCCTTTAAACGATTTTCAGCTATTTTAACAGATCCCAAAGAATTTCAAGAGATTTACAAAGTTTCAAGGTATTTTGAAGACGTTTGTAGGATTTTCAAAGAGTTTAAGTTCAATTTAAAGAGATTTTTCGAGAACTTCAGAAAATAAATGAAACGAAATAAATAAAATTTTAAGGGATTTCTCGCGATTGGAAAGATTCCGTGTACGGATTTCAATTTTTTTTAGAGAATTTTAATGAATAGGTTCAATTTAATTTATGTTTAACGGATTTCAAATTATTTGTACGGTTTCTAAAAGTTTCAGTAGATTTTAAGAAATCTCAACAAATTTTTTACAGAACTTTTTAGAGAATAAATTAAATTTTATTTCATGGATATCCACAGCTTTTAACAATTTCAAGGGATATGAAAAAATCAAACAAAATGTAAAAGATTTGAAAGATGTTATGTTATTTTAAAAGATTTCAAAGAACTTCATCAAATTAAAAAAAAATTAAGGAATTTTGTAGGATTCCTAGAGATTTCAATAAGAAATTTCACAAGATTTGCGGGATTTTTTAGATCTCTGAAGTATTTGAAAAATTGTAGAGACCTTTACAAATTTGAATATAATGGATTTCAAGAGATTTGTAGGACTTCCACGGATTTTAAAGAATTTCGTAAGATTTTGAAGCATTTCAAGCTGTTTTAACAGATTTCAAAAATTTAAGGAATTTCAAAGGCTTTCGTAGGATTTCTAAAAAGCTTTGGAAAATAAATGAAATTTTAAGGAATTCCTAGCAATTTCACACAATTCAAAGGAGTTTATTGAATCTCAAAGGATTTCAAATACAGTGAAACTCTTCTATAGCGCTGATTTTGGGACTGACAGCTCATGTTACACCTACTTGCGGCGCGGCGTCAATTCTCGAAAGGGAATTGACCCCATCGTTTTTTCCGGACTTTTTCAAAGATTCGTCCTAATGCAAAAAGTACATTCCGTGTTTGCGCCTTGGGGAGAAAAGAGAATTTTGTGTTGCCTGTTAAACGAAAGTTAATATTTTTTGCCAAAACGACACAAGATACGAAAAAACTCGAAGGAACAGAAAATTTTCCCTAAAAAAGTGCTAAATTCATTAAGCCATAAAACGTATTGCCGAGAAAAAAGTGATTCTTAAAGGATTTTACACATATTTTCACCAAAATCTCGAAAACAATACCAGATAGGAAAATGCCAAGACATTTTTCTCGAATCTTTTTAGAGGAACATTTTTGTTTTACTTTTTTCTTATCTTGCATAGTCTTGGCAAGAAACGTGTATTTTCGTTTTTCAGACAAAAAAATTCTTTCATGGCATAGTGCAACCTATCACGGAATATACTCTTAAAATTAGAATGAATGTAGAACCGCCGCAATTTAAATTCTTTAAATTCAAATACTCATATCTTTGTTAAACAATTTTTTTGCAAATCGGTAAGATACCTTTCATTCTATTCCCGTTGAAAAACAAAATATTTGAGTTTCAAATGATTCAGTAATTGAAGAATAAGTTTAGCCTAATTTACATCCAAGGGAATTCAAATGATTTCTACTCGTTTTAATGGATTTTTATTGTTTCTTAATATTTCAATCGATTTTACGAGATGCCAAAGAATTCCTAGATGACTTTTTAGGGAAGAAATTACATTTTATTTTAAGGAATTTCTACGGATTTCAATGATTTAAAGAAATATGCTGGAATGAGAAAACTTTAAGGACTATGAAGATTTTAAGTGATTTAAAACGAACTCAAGGGATGTTAAAGACTTTGATCCCAAAGATTTTAAACTAAGTTTTAAGGGATTTTCAGAGAATTTTTGAGAAGAAATTAAATGAAATTTCAAAGAACTTCACGAGATTTAAAGAATTCTATTGAATCTCCAAGGATTTCAAATTTTCCATCAAAAATTTGGAACACATTTCAGAACTTTTTCTTAATTTTTGAGATTTAGGGGTTGGAAACAAATGCTTTCTCCGGCAGCTAGGGGGATGCATTTTTTTACAAGTATTTAGAATCCAGCGCTACAAAATTCATGCTTCGGATATTAGTAAGAACACTTATTATTTTCCAGTTTACATTAACGTTGGAAACTTCAGTTCCATTTCTATACAATGATTCTCTATGAGATTTCTTATAATCGCAATAAAATCATAAGAAAATCATTTTAGGTCTAATACTCATTTCCTAGATTTTTTGGTAAGGGAAGACAACTTTTTGTTTAGAAATTAGAAGTTTAATTACGAGGAGTTGACAACTTGACTTATCACGTCTACCTACTTCTAACTTCAAGATACTTAAGGATATTTCAATGACTTCAAGAAATTTCACTGACTTTAGGAGATTTCAAGTAAGTTCATGTGAATTCAAATCGCTTTAGATATTTTAGGAGATTGCAAGAGACTTCAGGTGATTTTAAATAAATTCAGTTGATTTCACGTGAATTCATATGAATTCAAATGGATTCAGATATTTCAAAAGTCAACCCCTCGATTAATTAAAAATATAGACACTATGTATATATTTACCCCGTGGTACATGAAATGGACAGAATATTCATCCTCCTGTGGCAAATAATTGTCTCTGACCGGTACTTTAATCAAACGTGGGTCTCCAAAATTTATGCATAACACATTGACTGCCATGTCAATGTTAAGTTTGTCAAGAACTAGTGGCACATATAATATGGAAATAGCTGGCACTGATTCGCCAATCTTAATAAATTTTGAAACAGTTGCAAGGCACACAGGACATTCATATCCATTCGAGTCAAACTTGAAGTGGTTCTATTGAAATTTAAAAATTAATTTAAATCTTTCCTCGATTCTCTTACACTAAATGATATTTAAATCGATTTCAGGAATAAAAAAATTTTAATTTGGATAATATAAGAAGGGGTTAAGTTGGACATGTTTGTTAAAAGGTTTTTATGAATAAATGAAACGAAGGAATTATAATTATATCTATGATTTAGATATAGAAATTCCGATCCAGTTTTCGCATATTATGTTAAGTTAACCCTTAACTGGCACTATGGGTAAAAAGACCCCAACAAATTTTTGAACTCGAATTAACCGTACTGAATTCGAGAAAATGGACAACGTGTCGACTTTTATCAGTCATTGACATCACTCAATAATGGTAAAGTGGGTTCGCATAGAGCGGCAAACGTCACCATACGTTGGGCGCCCGCTCAAAGTAGACCTTGTAAAACTGTCGGGTGTTATATACCCGTTGTGCCGCCAGTGAGCAAAAAAGTGATTTTCAACAAAAATTTGTGCCATTCATATTAGAGATTTTCGTTCAATTTTCAACGCAAGTTTATCATCTAAAGTGAAGTATTTTTTTTCTTTATTTCAAAAACTTTGAGAAACGGTTTTTTATGTTACTCTTGTATTTTTTTATTCACTATTTTTGTTTATTGAAATAAAAATAAATTGATTTGAATATGCAAAAATATGGTGTTTTATTTGACCATAAAATCGAGTTTTCATTTTGCAAAATAAATATCTTTTTTGGACACATCAATGATCCAGTAATTTTTTTCTTAAAATGCAGTATCTTAAGAGTATAACCCCCGCCCCCCCGGCTTTTTTTCTGGAATAATAAATATTTTGACTTAAAAATTTGGGAAATGATAGCGAACATTCTAACGGACGACCCCACACACTTTTTTGTAGGCTATTTCAAAAAAGTTTGAATTTAGCAAAATGTGATTAATTTGCATAGCGAACATGTTAGCAAACGTCTCCACACTTTTGTTTTTAAATTTTGATACTGCTAACAACGTGTGTGTATATTTCGAGGTCACGTGTGTTACAATTCTACCGAACGTATCGGCGTGCAAGTAGCACAGCAACTATGAAAAAAACTAGTTTTATCATATGGAATCGTTTGGTGGTATTTGGTAGCCCACTTCTGACATTTGGTGATCAAAATTGAAAAAGTTATCGAACTTTCAAATTTGGGGTGCTAACTTCACGCTAGCATCTCACTTTTTAATATTTTAAAAAAATTCTTGCGGGAATCGTTGGTGGTGTTTGGTAGTCCACTTAAAGTTTGGTGGTCAAAATTGAAAAAGATATGGAACTTCGACAAAAATGACATAAGATAATTTTTTGTAAAATTGATTCTTTTTTTCTAAATTCTTGCTAATTTTGGTATTTTAATTATTCATTTGCAATCAACTAATGTTATCATTGCCGCAATTATTTTTCCACGTTTAAAAAACAAACCCACTCGATACTACTTTGTTTCATTTATTTTGTGTCACATGACGTAAGAAAATTTAGTTTCTTTAAGAATCTGTAAAGTTATCATCGCATATTTTTATATTATAATTCTCTCCAGTAACGCCCTTCTCGTATGAGATAGATGGCAACTAATAAATAACGTATCGTTTAATTATGGAAGACAACGCATGTTAACTAAATGGTGGTACACATAATAACAAATTTTATTGTAAACAAAAATTACTTAAATATAACTTTATTTCTTTTTCATAAAATATAAAATTGCGGTTTTTAATTTTTTTTAACTTTTTTTATATAGTATTCCATAAAAATAATATCACATGTTATATTAATTCTATGTCACATATTCTTTTTGTGAACTTAGGAATTAGTCAACATAGTATTTTATGTTTAAGTGTTTATAATAAGTTATCCTGAAAAGTAAAAGTTAAAATAAAAGCGACAATTGAACTTTGACTCCTTAGTCGACCTTGCCTTAAAGGTTTTGGATCTATGTTGCAACCTCAAAATTCGATTTCCTTATTTTATTCAATAAAAATGATAATTAAATATTTTTTCGCTCTGCAGCGATACTCATTTTTTAAATATAATTATGAATTTATGAAATAAAACGAAGAGATTAAATTTTGACGTTAGAACATCGATCGAATACCCTTAAGATCTAAAACTCTGTAAAGCATTGATAAAGTATCAAAATGAATTCCTTATTTTATAAACTTCTTACGTTTAAAGAATACTGCAATAAAAAAAAAAATTAACCGCGTTTAAATGTAGGCTAAAGCTAATCTTTGGTTTAAACGGAGTTCGGACTTAACTTCTACTACATATTTAGAACAAAAAAAGAAGATTTTCAATTTAAAAAAATAAAGAGAAAACTAAGAAAAAAATGTAATTAAATCTCAATCTTCTTGGATAAAAGTTTTCAGTCGCCAAGTGTTAACAAAAAACAGGAAGAAGTTCCGCATAAACTAAATTGCCATCCTAATTCTAGCATTTTCATTTGAATTTACAGGCAAAACTTGGTGTTGATTTTCTAAGAAAAGAAAATCTGCGTTTGAATAGTCAAATCCTGCATCTGGTCCTTATTTCGAATTCAGAAAGGAGAAATTATTGTTAATCTCTTCCACCCTGATCTGAGAAGTAGAGTTCAATCCGTCCACTGACTGTGGCTTTTTCAAATTTGGGTCTATTCTCTCGATTATCAGCTCTGGTCGTTTAATCCCGTCTTCTGCTGTTTTTTTTTTAAATCTTCTGTCGTATTTCTGGAATTCTTTAGTTTTAAAACTTTCGCGCCAATCAAAAGTACACGCGTACGCCGGGCGACCGCATGCGCGGAAACATTGTCACGCTGACAATTGTTATTTTTTTAAGAAAATTATAAAAATTACAATAATTTCATTATTTTTAATTATTGAACAATAAAAGTGGACTATCAAATACCACCAAACGATTTTGGAGCGATTGGTGCAAACAAAATTCAAATTATTAAAATTTTGACGTGCTGGTCATTTTTTTTCAAAGTTCCATATCTTCTTCAATTTTCACCACCAAACGTCAAAAGTGGACTACCAAAAACCAGCAATCGACCACCAAACGATTCCCGCAAGAAATTTTCAAAAATATTAAAAAGTGACGTGCTAGCGTGAAGTTAGCACCCCAAATTTTGAAAATTCGATAACTTTTTCAATTTTGATCACCAAAAGTCAGAAGTGGGCTACCAAAAACCACCAAACGACCATCGAACGATTCCATATGATAAAACTAGTTTTTTTTAATAGTTGCTGTTCCAACTTCACGTCGATCCCGAACGTTACTTCTAAACTACACAATATTTTTGGCCGAGAACTTTGGACGTACAAATAAACATAGTAAATAATTACCCGGAACTAACCTTATTTGCAGGCAATCAAAAAAGTTTACTTCATAAAGAATTTCCAAATTAATGGAAAGGCAGAGATGAAAAACGACATAACCTCAAAATAATGCACATGCATAACATTTTTATTTAACACAATATATTTTTTTGTTATTATCCTTCAAAAAGGAGTCCAGGGACGTCCGTTGATATTTTATAGCATCTCTGAATTCAATTTTTAAAAATTTTCATTTTTGTGGAAAAAAAGCCGGGGGAACTATACCCGATTGACCACACGACGAAGTATCACATGTGTTACTACATTAGTAAAAAATACTCATTAATAATGCGCGGGAAATGTTTGCACACTTGGGGTGAATATCACCCGTTGTGGCATTTACGTAATAAAAAGGAGTTATGCCAGTTAAGGGTTAAACATTGAATTGAGCTATAAGTAACAATATTTAGCAAAGTATCATAAATAATAAGTTTCTGTTGTTATGTTAAAGTAAATTCAACTAACATGAAAAGAAGCAACTAAACAATGTGTTCTAAATCATAACCTTACAACTATAAAAACGCAAAAACAATAAGAAAAAAATTCATGAAATTCTGACCATTTGGACTTCTAGAATTTTCGGACTTTTATTCGGAAACAAAGAAATGAAATTATAAAGTATAAAATTACGAGTGGCCCGGCTTCCCCAGCGCGTCCAGATTAGCCCCAGCTTATGGTAGTAGGAACATGTCAATAAGTATTAACAAAAAAAGGAAAAGACTTACATTGACACAAAAGTCGCATACGGTAAATAGACAATTTTTCCCCGCATGTTTTTTTAATTCGCAGTCGCAAATTCTTCTACACAAAATGCATGTGTAAGTGTGGGGCGAATCCGATAACTCAAAAGCATAAACAAACTTATTCTTAGCCTTGATGCCTTTGATCATTTCAAAGTCGCCCTTAAATGAAAAATTGTGTTTCAATTAAAATGAAAAGATTCTAAGTTCAAAACAATGGAAAATTTCACTATTTTTATACCACAGGGTGGCCGCGAGGTAAGGAGAAACCTAGAAATCAAGAAAAAGTCAGGGAAAAGTTAGGGATTTTCAAGCAAATTTTACAAAAGTCTGGGAACTTCTATAACTGTCAAGGATAATTTTGAAAAATTAAATTTGAAACCTTTTTGTTCCGCTTATAAAATATTTTATTTTTTAAATTTTATTAGATTCCGATACTGGTCTTTGAATATGAATGCTCAGGGAAAAGTTTTGAAGGTACTGGAAATTTCATCCTTCTTGATGAAACATTCAACAATTTTAGTAAAATTTATACTACTTTTTTAAGCATTCAACTATTTTGCTGAAATTCGTTTTTTATCGAAATTTAATTTTTTAAAATAATAAATTACATCTTTCAATTTTTTATCAGAAATTTATATTTTTTAGTTGAAAATTCAATTATTTGTTTGAAAATTCTCTTTTTTGTGGATAATTAATCTTCTTGGTTGAAAATTCCTCTTTTTGGTTTAAAATTAATGTTTTTTGGTAGAAATTGTATCTGTGGTGAAAATATCAAGCATTACATTGTTAGTCAAAAATTTATCTTTTTATGTAGAAGATTCTTAGGTTTGTAAATTTAACTATTTTGTTGAATTTTGTTTGTTTTTAAAATTTATCCCTATGAGTAGATATTTGATCTATTTTGAAGAAAATGCAATTCTTCGGTTGAAAATTAATCTTCTTTAGTTGACGATTTAACTTTTTTTTAAACTCGACTGTTTGGTGAAATTTAACTGTTTTCTTTTTCAAATAAAAATATTTTTTGTTGAAATATTTACTATTAGACTATTCGTTGAAAATTCTCCTTTTTGCTTGAAAATTAAATTACTTGGTTGTAGGTTGAACCATTTTGTTGAAAAATCATTTTTTGTTGTTAAAGATGCATAATTTTTTTAAAGTGGAATTGCAACTCTTTCAATTAAATATCCAAAATTTTAATTAAAAACTAATCTTATTGGTTGAAAGTTTAATGACTTTGTTGAAAATTAATCTTCTTTTAATTGATAATTTAATTACTCGGGTAAAATTTCAACTAATTGCTAAAAAAAAATTGTTATAAGGTTCATCTCGTTGGTTCGAAATTTAACTATTTTGTAAAAATTTCGGTTTAAATATCAACTATTACATTATTTGTTGAGAAAGGCATCGCCTTCTATAAAAAATTGAACTGTTTTGTTGAATATTCCTCTGTTTAGACAGAAAATTCGTCCTATTGGATTGAAAACTCATATTTTATTGTTGAAAATTCAATCGTCTTCTAAAAAAAACAATTATTTGGTGGAAAATACGATGGTTTCAGTTCAAGCTTAATCTATTTGGAAATTGATTTTTGTAGGTAGAAAATTCTACTATTTTGTTGGAAATTGGTCCTTTAGGATTGAAAATTCATTCTTCAATTTTAGTCTGAAAATGTTTTATTCCAGTTATAAAAGATTCCATGTTAAATTTTTTTGAATATTAATAGTCCGGGAAAATGCAAAATTGTGCATGAAAAAATCAGGGAATTTTGAAAATGAAGTTTTGCGGCCACCCTGTTCAGATGTACTTTTGGAACGACTGAAAATTCCGAAAAATAAAATTCCCGACACTGTTAAACTTTCGAATAATAAAATTCATGAATTGGAAAATTTCCGAACAGAATTCCTTATTGGGAAAATTCCCGAATAATAAAATTGCCCAATTGGAAAACTACCGAATAATGAAATTCCTTAACAGTTTTTAATATTACCAAATTGAAAAATGTCTAAAAATTAAAAATATTACCGGATTTGAAAATTCCACAATAATAAACTTCCTGGCAAAAAATTTCCGAGTTATAAAATATTAGAACCAAAAAATTCCCGATTATAAACAATTAAATTTTGGTTTCAACAAAATTTTATCTCGATATAATTTTAATTGCAATAATTTACTTGATTTTATGAATAACAAATTTAATTTTTTAAATTCGAGAATTTTCATATTCGGTAATATTATTAATTGTTCGGGAATTCAGGAATTTTCCCAGGAAGTTCCCAATTCTATTGGATATTTTATTTATTCGGTAATATTATAAGCTGTTCAGGAATTTTCCAATTCGGGAATTTCAAGATGTCGGTAATTTTATTTTTTAGAATTTTGCAGTCGTCCCTACTTTTCCAAAATAGAAATTTCTTACATTCATTAAAATTAATTAACGGTAATACTTAAATTTAAAATGAAAACAACAGAAGTGTAAAAACAAGAAAAAATTCTGAAAAAGGGTAAAAAAGGCGTTACTTTCAGATTATTATTCTTTTCAAGAAAGAGTATAATCAAATACAAACCAATAGACTGTATTTTTTGTCTTGTGATGTCTCGGATAAAGGTAATCTGGATGTGGACACTTCACCTTTGCCGAGGCCTTTAAGCAGCATTTTTTTAATTTCGTAAACTGCTATTTCCTCGTGCTGTGCAACAAGGACGGCGAGAGGAGGTTTGTCGTTGATAGGAGAATAAATAAAGTTAATTTGTGTCTGATTCTCCATAGCCATCGATTATCTACAAATAATTTTATTATTTTTTAATGTTATTAAAACTGGTGTCCTAATTTTAATCAAATATTCCGGTAAAGTATTAAAATTATTATTTTGATTAGAATAAATTGAAAAGTACCTACTTTCTGAAAAAATCTTCTGTTTCGTGATTAATTAAATTATTCTTGAAGTTACAAATATTTAATAAAATATACTTTTGATCCTTTTTTGTTAATTATTGGCGACTCGAACTGATAAACCCGAGAATTTATCTATAGGTTATTAAGTTAGTTTTACCTTTCTTGATGATATTAAAACGAAACTTTTTCTATTTAATCAAGTCCACAGATTAATCCTGCACTTAAAATATGTATTTTCGATAAATTTTCCAATTATCCGGTCAAGAAGACGGGCAAGACCATTTTTTCGACCAAACACTTAACTGCGCATCAATCACGTGGTTCTTTGTTCCTTGTTTCAACTTTAACTTCAGACACAAATCGAAAATTCCAGATAATTATGATAAAAATAAGATAATCATTTTAATAAACTTTAGTAAACTATTTTTAACTAAACTAAACTAGCATTTTAGTAAACTAAATACATTGCAACTAAAAAAGAACACCAAGCACGTGTTCAAGGTATTCAGATTTCGCATATTCGTTTTCTCGATTTTCTTTCTGCATCGTTGGTAGTGGTTCGTAAGTGGTAGCGCTGATTCGAAAATGCGCGCGCATCATAAGAGGGAGCCTTGAACTATTATTTTGACCTCAAAATAGGGACTGGTAAAAATCATAATTATGAGTCTATAGATTATAGACAAATGTGAATGCTTAAATAACTCGTGGGGTATATTTTAAAATATAATACTTTTGTGTATAATATATCTTATAATTATGCTCATTATAAAAATATTGTGGAAAAATATTCATGTCTATTTAATTAAAATGTAAGATTTTAAAAATACGCATTTATAATTATTTAATTTATATTTAACTCGCATTGGATTGCAGAAGTTTCTCTAATCGACCTCAGAAAAGTTGCCTTGGGTCTCAGAAGTTTCAAAAATTTTTACAATTAAAAGTCCAACTCTGCAAAAAGTTATTAAAAATAGTTTCCAATTACAGAAACATAGTAATTGTAAAAGTATTTTTTAAGACTTAAATTCCCAATTTATCTAAACCGATGATCTAAAGTTTCATGTATAATATTGTTATGGACAATTTTTATCTGTTGAATGATATCAACTATGAAAAAATTACAAACTATAATTTATGCAATCCCAGAAGAAAACTTTTAATCATATTGTCGGACGATACTGTCGTATCAAAAGAAAAATAATCTACAAGTGACTCCCCTTTTCACCTATTTTTCCTGTTTCGCCAGTTATATTTTTATGTTTTTTTTTTAATTTTTAACTTAAGCCTTACAACTAATTGATATATTTTAGAAATGGATTGAAATATTTTCATAATAAGTTTAAAATTCGTTTTATTATTTCAACCAAAAAAATATGTCCGTTAAATTTTGGAAAAAAGATAACTTTCTAAAAAAAATTGTAGAATTTTTAAACAAAAAGTTATTTTTCAACCCACAAAGTTCAATTCAGCAAACAAAACTAAATAAAAAAAATTTAGACAAAAAAGTAATTTCAAAAAAGCAGTTGCAAATTTAAAACAAAAAACTTAAGTTTTAAACCGCAAAGATGAACCTCAAACAAAAAAAAAAACAAAAAAAAACATTTTCAACAATATAGTTTAACTTTTTCTGAATTAGTTAAATTATCAATTAAAAAATATCAATTTTCAAAAAATTAACCAAAAAGGTAACAAAAAATAGTGAAAACTTTGTAATAAAAGAGATGGATATTTAACAAATAATGTAGAAGTAAATATTTTTACCAAGAAGGCAAATTTTCAACAAAATAGCTGAATCCACAACAAAAATTTTTTTTTACCCAATAAAGACATAATTTGTACTTAAAGAGATGAATATTTTAAACCAAAAAGACGAATTTTCAAAAAAATAGTTGAATTTTCTGCCAAGAAAGATTCCAGAAAAATTGTTAACACCAAGATATGAACTGCTAACAAATGAAAACTATTTTTCTACCAAGACAGATGAATTTTAAACCCAAAAAGACAAATTTTAAACTAAAAAGATTTTCAGCAATGCAAACAAATGACTAATAATAATTTTATATCAGATAAGTCCCAAAACTTCATTTTCCAAATTACCTAATTTTTCTCTGACCATCAATTCTGTTTTTTTTTTTGTAGAAAATTAATCTTCTTGTTTAAAAATTCATCTTCTTGCTTTTATAATTTATTTCTTCCGGTAGAAGTCTGATCTTTGTGGGTTGGCGGTAAATATAATTGTTTGTGGTTAAAGTTTAATCTTGTAAGCAACTACAAACAAAGAAATAGAAATACCATATAAATAAATTTCTAACGAGAATATTTATCAGGGTGGTCGAAAAACTTAATTTTCGAAATTCCCTATTAATCTTCAGTTTAAATTAAAAAAACGTAAAATGTATTATACTCAACATTTCCTTAAAGTGCCGCTTTTAGAAATATTCTAATTTTGTAAGATTTTTGTAAAAATCCCTGACAATTTTTCCTGAATTTCCCTGACCAAGAAAATTCCTTCATTTTACCCTGAGTTCTGCATGTTTCCCTTGACCGCACGGCCACCCTATATCCCAGCAAACGTGGTTACAGAACAAATCTGTAATTGTTTTAGAACATAAAAGAAACTGTTCTAGAACAAGTTAGTAACAGGTTACGAACATGCGATTAACTATGTCATCCCATATACGCGAGAACAATTCTGTAACAGTTCTAGAACGCTGTGACAAGCGATCTGTAAGATTTCTAGAACAATTCTAGAAATCAATTACAAATGTCGTATAAAAAATCTTGAACAGATCTAAAACGCTGTGACAACCGATCTGTAACCATTCTAGAAAATCTAGGGCAATCTATAACAGTTCTATAACAATTCTATAAATGTTCTAGAACTGTTATTTATCAAGTATGGAACAGTGTTATGTACCCCTCGCAGTAATAGGATATCCCGAGATATTCAGTTTGACCCCATTTATGTCCCGGGTTATTCCAAGGATAACCCGGCGGAATATCCTACAAGGCGGAAATTTTGATATCCCCATGGATATATTTTGATCCGGGATAGCGAGTACGCAGTCACGACTAACAAAAATTATACCTCCGTGATATCCACATTAGGGATATTCGAAAGGGCCAGCTCGACCAAAATGTTAGCGAACTAATCTTTATTCCTATTTTGTTCTAGAACACATTTATAACAAGGTTCTAGAACTTCGATATAACACTGTTATGGCATAGTTATAAAATAAACTTGAAACAAATATTATAGAGCGTCTGTGATCAGTTTGTTCTAGAACAATTCCATAGCAACTGTCAGAATTTCCTCACAGTGTTCTAGAACATTGTTACCTTTTTGCTCAAGAACAGTTCGGTCACAATTTTATCACTGTGTTCTATAACGATGTTATCTTTTTGTTCTAGAACAGTTCTGTCACCATCTTGTGATAACTGTTATAGAACACAGTTCCTTTTTTGATCTGGAACAGTTACAGAACGTGTTTGCTGGGAGGTTACGAAAGTTATCGACTTTTTCATTATTATTTTTAACTTAGAAACTTTTATTTTCCAGTAAATAGGTATTTAAATAATAAATAAATAATAAACCCTCACATTATGAGATATTGGCGGGATATCCCATTTATCTCTAAGGATATCCTGGGCATATCCCAGAAGAACCTAGGGATATCGTAAATAGTATCGTACAGGCCGGAAATCTCGATATCCCTGGAATGTCCCAAGGATATCTCAGAAGATCCTCCGGATATACCATTAATGTCCAAATTTGATATGCCAAGGATGTTCCCAAGACATCTGAATCTTATAATTTAGTATATTAATTCAAATTCAAATATATCTACTGCCAATTATATTGATTGATGTATTGCCTCCATTGTATATTTTTACAAGCTTTTACCATTTTTCTGTGTCCGCCTCACTCACAGTACCCAACAATTTATATGAATTCCCCTTTCAATTTTACATGGAAAGTATTAACTTTTAAATTCTAGCTGAATGCATTAGGTGAATACATTGCAGTTAATTCATTCCCTTACATATTTATATCCTTGATTCTACATACAATATTACAAATTGTCCAACTTTCAAACTCATTCTTCCTCTCTTTCACTCTGTCGTGTTCTCTGTCTCTGACCTCCCCCTCTAACATTTTTCTCGCTTTTTTTACAAACTCTCTGGCAAATCGGTTGACTGATACTTTTGAGAGTTTAACAATATACTAACATGATGTAAAAGGTGGAAGGATGTTATTAGCGTATTTCAATTATATAACTTATCGTTCTACCTTGTACATCATGTTAGTATATTGTTACACTTTCAAATGTATCAGTCAACCACAACTGTAATATTAAAATATTGAATAATTTAAAATAAAATTTAGGTATTTAAATGAGATTAAAATCGAATTTAAAGTCCTATTTAACGTTCAATAATCAAGTCATTGTGAATAATTCCTGAAAACAAAATCACGAATCTAACGACCAAATTTGTACAAACGCTATAAAATGTTCCAATTTTAATTTAAAAAAGAGAAAAGAAAATTCAAATTTATATTGAAAAGTTAGTCGCCGCAAGCACCCTAACAGATATTTCGTATTTGCGGTGCTGCTGGAGTCTGAGTCTACCACCACCCTCGCTCTTCAGTCGAAATAGTGGTAAGCGCAAAACATGTGTGGCTGGCGGGAATTTCTCCAGGTTGGGCATGTCTGCTCTTAATCTTAGTTCTTCACAGAATTTCACAAGCTTTTTACCCTTACTATTTGCCGTACTATCCACCGACTTTCTCTCTTTACAATAACTTCTCGCCGGTTCGTTTACATCAAACTCTTCTACTCCTTGCTCAGATCCTATTCTCGCATTCCAATCCCCTATTATAATTACTCGCACTTGCAAATCTCCTAGTACTTTTTTAAATTTATTACAAATTTTTCCACAGCCCTTGTTGTTATGTGAAGTAACAATATTATTTCTTATCCCTTAACTCCCTAAAAAATTTCCACTTATATTAAAGCCATATGCCCATTCGTTTATTTGAATTTTTATACTCATACTCTCTCTTGTGCCTACTATTTGTCCTCTCTTCGCCCTACCTTTCTTTTTTATTTCTACCGCCTCCTTAGTCTTCCACACGTAGTCTTTGCCCAGTCTTTCGATGAAGTATTTTTCTCTGCCTGCCTCCATCCACGTCCCTAAAATTATTATTATGTCGAATTTCTCCAAAAAATCCCAAACATCTTTCATCTTCCTTCCTCCTGCAATGATCCACATATCTCCTCTAATGGCTCCTTCGTGATCCTCGTCAAACTAAGTTTCTATCTCCCTCTTTTCTTCATTCCAGACAAATTCGTTATTTTCTATTCTCCATCGCATTTAAATTGCACTGGCTTCTAGCCCCCTATCCCTGGCCTCTGATCTGATTGTCGATCCAATCCTGAATCTGCTTTTCCCTTTCTATAAAATTATCTTCCAGTTTGATCTTAGTTCCCCTCAATTTATTCTTATTTGCCACGTCTTAAGTTTTGTTAAATTTCCTTCTGCAATGTCCTTCATTTTCTCTATCATCATTCTTATTCCTTCTGATCCCCTTATCCAAGAGTTTTCCTCGAGACCTGACGCCTCTCACAATGACCCAGTTCTTCCTTTTCATGCGTGTTTGGGCTTTTGTTTATGCCCAACCCCATCAGTCTTTCTTCTATTTGAAATATCCCCACTCTGCTCTCCCTGATTATTTCCCTTCTCTTGCACAAAAATCAACAATTTTTCGAATATTCGTGCCAAATTATAATCAATTGCCATTTATATTACACAAACCAACGCGGTACATATTAGTTTGCTTTTTTGTATCATAAAAACTGATTTTGCTGTAGAAAAGTGCGATCTCTAAACAAATACAATAACTAGGGTGCCCATCAGTCCGGATGTTCCCAGACATTTCCTCATTTTAGGGCTTGTGTGAGTTGCCCTATAGGATTTTTAACTTTGACCTTGTTTCAGTCCGGATTTTTCAAATGATGAATTTTTATTTTTCAATCAACTTTTTAACCCTTTTTAGTACAAAATGTTATTATTCAATGCTATTTAACGAGTTGTTTGTTCCACTTTCCCAAAATCAATTATGGTCACCCTAAATAACGAACGAATTTAAAATTTGTAGAAAGTGACTTGTTTTTTATTATAAGTAGGCTGTTATTGGTGATGAAAAATATTCACTGTAATAATTTGTTGCTATTTATACTGAGATTAGATTTTTAAGAAAAAACCGAATATATATACCAGGTGTATACATATGAAACCGGTATTTTTTCAAGAAAAAAACACATTTATTTCAAGAGAATGATAACAAATATTTTATTCAAAGT
>NC_046665.1:68523538-68524862 GCF_010883055.1 Belonocnema kinseyi
TGACTTTTAAATTTTCGCGGGCTACGTACATTCAAGTTTAAAATTTTTTTGTTTTGTTTTGTTGGTACACTCGTCACGATCATATGTTCACAGTTTTGACTATGTAGCTCGTCTTTTTTTTCTGGCAGAGGCGTAAAAGGTTAGAAGGGTTTGGTGTGCTCGGCGATTTTCTTCTTTCGAAAAAAATGGAGCTAAGAGTTTGCATTAAATTTTGTGTGAAAAATGGAATCCAGTGCTCTAAAACTCTTGAAATGTTGACAGTTGCATCCGGTGAGTCTACTCTGAGTAAGAAAAATGTGTATAAGTGGTACAAGCTGTTCCAAGAAGGCCGAGAGGATGTCGAAGACGAACCTCGCCCTGGACGTCCCAGCACGTCAACAACAGATGAAAACGTTCAAGCAGTGGAAGAAATGGTGTTGAAAAATCGCCGAATTACCACCAGAGAAGTTGCTGCAGATGTTGGCATATCGGTTGGCTCATGCCATGCTATCTTTTCGGACGTTTTGGGCATGACACGTGTGTCAGCGAAATTTGTTCCAAAACTGCTTAATTTTGATCAAAATATCCATTGCATGACCATCGCTCAATAGATGTTGAATAAAGTCAATAATGATCCTGATTTTCTCAAAAGGGGTATAACTGGGGATGAATCGTAGGTATATGGTTATGATGTCGAAACTAAAGCCCGATCGTCTCAGTGGAAGCATCCTGAGTCTCCAAGGCCGAAAAAAGCACGTCAAGTTCGGTCAAATTTGAAGGTTTTGCTCACTGTCTCCTTTGATTACCGTGGCGTAGTGCATCAGGAATTCTTACCACAAGGTCGTACGGTCAATAAGGAGTATTATCTTCAAGTTATGCGCCTTTTGCGAAAGGCGATACGCTTGTGAAATATTTTCTGACCAAAAACAGCACCACAGTCATATCTCAGCCTCCATATTCACCGGACTTGGCCCCCAGTGACTTTTTTCTTTTCCCAAAATTGAAGAGACCCATGAAAGGACATCGATTTTCAACGATTGAGGAGATAAAAACTGCATCGCTGAAAGAACTCAAGGCAATACCACAAAATGATTATCAGAAGTGCTTTGATGATTGGAAAAAGCGTTGGCACAAGTGTATTATATCTGAGGGGGATTACTTTGAAGGGGACAACATAAATATTGAGGAAATAATGAATATTTTTTGAGAAAACCATAAAGTCACCTTATTTTTTGAAAACACCTCAAATACCAGGTGTATACATATGAAACCGGTATTGCCATCTAGCGGCCAGTAGGCACACTTGTAGGCACTGTCGGAACTTACCATTTGTGCTAATTGGCGT
>NC_046665.1:68524962-68528363 GCF_010883055.1 Belonocnema kinseyi
TAAATATATATTCATATTTATAATTTATCGGAAAAGCATGTCGATTTTCGTGCAGTATTTCTGCGTTTGTTTAAGTATTGATAAGTTTTGCTCACCGATATAAATAAGAATTGGTGTGCCTTGTGCTATAGAATAAAATTATACACATTGTATTTGAAAATAATGATAGAATTATTAAAATAATAACATCGAAAGAGTTCAATTTTTAAGCCATTTTTGCTTCTATTATTTTAATTCTTTTCTCATTTTTACATGTAATGTATATATAATTTTAACCCATTTCCATTTGCAGAAGTGAAACAAGTTTTTAGCTTTGAATTTGTATTTAAAAAATCGTAAACTTATGAAATTCATTAGCTGTCCTAAAACGGCTTAGTGGGACCTTTAACTCTAAACATTTTTTTTGTTACTAAAAGAACATTGATGGCAATAATTTTTTATTGGGCACCATAATATTTAAAATCAATTAAGTGAAAAATATACGCTTTTTGAACGACAATTCGTGCACTCCAAACAAAATTTGTTTTAATCAAAAAAACTGTTCTAGATGTAAATGAAAATTTGGTTGAATGAAAGCAATTTTGGGTCATTCAACAAAATATCAAATTGACCCAATCAAACTTTTTTGTTGAATCAATTAAATACTCCATCTTATACCAACAGATTTGGTTAAAACAACCAAAAAATGTAGTTGGGTCAACTAAATATTTTTTTATTAATATGATAGCCACATTCTGTGATTTGACCAACAGACATTTTCTTTATTTCTACCAAATCGTTTTCAGACTGTAGATTTGTTTTAGCTTTTAATCTTTTGAATACTTGTATATTCATATTAACATATGTACACAGTATTGAACAGAAGTTTTCCAGAAAAATATTGTTTGTTGGTCCAATATGTTATCTCTGCTGAGGCTTGAACGGGGTAGTTGCATATTTTTTAATATTTGATCTCTTTATGAAATTGAAGAAATACTAAAAACTGAATGTAACTGAAAACTACATATTTCTTATTACGTAAGTTATTATAATTAAAGTTATTATTTCATATTTTTATAACACGAAACAAGAAGAGAAAGAATTTTATTTTATTATCAGTTCATTGAAAGCATTACATTCTCACAGTATACTAATTTGAAATCATAACCAGTGCAAATATTGTGTTCAAATATTTTGTATAATATTGAAATAGTAGTAAATTTCAAAGAAATTCCTGATCAGAAAACGGGATAAAAAGGAGCATTTTAAGTAGGAAAAATACTATAAAGTACATATTTCGTTAGCACATAAAAATTAAAAAAAAATCGGATGGTCTCAAATCAGATGGATCTGATTGGTCTGATAAATATGCTTTCAAAAAGAATAAAATCCTGTTCTAAATTCTAGCCTGAACTGAGATAAAATTGTTCCATTTGTAGTCCAAGGCTTAAATTATTGTAAAAGTTAATGAATTTTGTTCAATTTCCTAAATTTTGTGTATAGAAAGTTTCGCTATTTTCTTCAGTTCCTTCAAATCAATTTTTCCAACTGATGTCCTTGGTAGTTCATCCAATATTTTGACTGTTATTGGTATCGCAATCTCGTCGAATTTATTCACTATTTCATTAAGTTCCTCTTCTGTGACCTGCAATTGGAATATTCGAATTATGCATAATGTATATTTTATAATAATAATTTTTTCTTAAAAATAGTAAAATATTATTTTAATTACCTTGGAACCACCCATAAGTGCTACAAAAGCAAAAATCTGTGAATAATCGCCAATTTCTAAATCTGATAGAATTAAACATTCGATAATATCAGAGAATGTTGCCAAAGCACGTTCAACTTTCCACAGGGGTACAACATTTCCATTTATTTGCACCATTATAGTATTTCTTATTCTTCCAAGAATATATCCTAAACCAGACTCTTCATAATACCCAAAGTCGCCAGTATGATACCATCCTGTGTGAAATTCAATTCTCTTTCTAATCAATATTTATATTGCACTTATAAATAAGTTAAGATAAATTGACGTATACAATTTTTAAACTTAATGTATGTAATTTGTTTTAATTGTTTGTAACTTAGTATAAAAACCTTCTGAGTCAATAGCTTCCTCTGTTGCCTTTAGATTGTGAGAGTAACCTTTCATCAAACCGGGTGATTTAAAGCAAATTTCCCCTTTCTCTCCTGGGTTCAGAGTATCACCCGTTTGTACATCAATAATTTTCATTTCCATATTTGGCCACATGGAACCACAAGAATCTAAGTCAATATTATTCATTATTCCTCCAAACATAGGGGTTGCCATCTCCGTTGCACCTGGGCGTAAAATTTAAACCATTTTGTCTGAATTAATTTTGTTATCTAACTGAAGAATCTAGGAGAATAAAGGCGTTAATGTAAAAACTTTAATTTTACCGGAGACATACAAAACTGTATTACACTAAATGCAGGTGACTTCTGTTTAAACAAAAAAGTGTTTTCAAGCTTTACTTAGCTCCATTGAACCGTGAAAAGAAGATCCGGAAAGAAGCAACCACCTCCGGGAAAAGATATTGTCATTGGTACGGCATGTCCCAAAAAATACTGATTTTAATTCAGAAGGAGTTAAATAATTTTTTTTTTTTTATTAAAATAAATACATTTATTTTGGGCTAATGTTTAGCTCTATTGATTTGTGAAAAAAAGGCAAGAAAACGTAATTACTTTATAAAATACATTGAAAACTGGATTGAGGCCTCCCGGATTTAGACATTCCTAGAATTGACTCTACACCGAATTTGTGGGTGAGAGTATTTGCGTATTTGTTCACTCGAAGCGGGAGACACACGCGTATAAGCACGATGGCGAGCTCACGACGAGCAGTAGTGAGGCTCCAAAGCAATTAGCCAACTGAAGCCAATGGGACTAATCGGATTATTCCTTGCGATCGAATGAGCTTGTCTTTAACCTTGACAACAGCGCCATCTCCCACGCGAATATATATCGTGAAGTAATATCTCGAAGTTTTTAGAGTAATTTTATTGAAAAAGTGCACTGAATATCAACTAATTTTAATTAAAAATGGTATTCTATGGTTTAAAATTAATTATTTACTTTCTGAATTGGTGGCGATGTCGTGCCTCTCCAATAAACTCTATGATTCAACAAAGAAAACAAAAAGAAGAAGAATAACTGGATAGGGAGGGGGAGAGAGAGTGTGATTGTTTTTAAAAGAAAAGTATGAGCTTTCATTGAAACACAATCAGTTCGTTTCTGTCTATCGTACATGGTGGAAAGATAGGTCCGATTGACTTCTGACATCGGAGTTCCACTATACCAGGTGTATACATATGAAACCGGTATTGCCATCTAGCGGCCAGTAGGCACACTTGTAGGCACTGTCGGAACTTACCATTTGTGCTAATTGGCGT
>NC_046665.1:68528463-68530572 GCF_010883055.1 Belonocnema kinseyi
TATTATTAATTTTTTATAAATAAACTTCCAAGTTTACAATTTTAAATGTGAAGACTTGAATCCCATCGAGTTGAAAATTATTCTTATGGAATAGTTGAAAATCTTTGAAAATTAAATTTCGAAAGCTTTGAATTTTTATTGATTCCATCTTCAAAACTCTAATTTACAAACATTTTAATATTTAACGTTTTGAAACTCTTCTTTTTTTAATTTCAATCTAAAGCTTTATAAAATTTCAAAAGATTTCAAAAGATTTGTAAGGATTTTAAATATTTAAGGATGTTTTAAAAGATGTCTAAGAATTTTCCATTTATTTGTACTATTTGCAGGAATTTCAAAGAATTTAAAAATGTTTAGAAGGCTCATTTTAAAAAATTCCAAAGTAATTTAGAAATCCTAAAAAAAAGTCCGAGGCATTTCAATAGATTTTGAAGAATTTGAAAAACTTGAGAGAATTTTAAAGATTCCAAGGAGTTTTCATAGATTACAGTAATTTATTATGATATTTTGAAGGATTTCAAATATTTCAGGGAATTTTCAAAATTTCAAGGAATTTTCAAAAGCTGAAAAAAATGTCAAGAAATTTCAAAAGATTTTTAATATTTGTGAATATTTTTAAAGATGTCAAGTAATTTCAAAGAATTTTAACAATGTTAACAGAGTTATTTAAAAAAATTTCAAAGGACTTTAGAAATCCTTAAAAGGTGTCAAGGTGTTTGAAAAGATTTTGAAGGTTTCAAAATACTTGAGAGTATTTAAAAAGGTTCCCAAGAATTTTTAATTGATCACAGTAATTTGATATGAGATTTTAAAGGATTTGAAATATCTCAGGGTATTTTTAAAATTTCAAGGAATTTTCAAGAGTTTTAAAAAAATTCAAGAGATTTCAACAGATTTTTAAGTATTTTGAATATTCGAGGATGTTTAAAAACATTTTACTGAATTTTTAATTCATTTTCAAAAATTAAAGGAATTTCAAAGAATTTCAATAATTATATCAAGGTTATTTAAAAAACTCCAAAGTATCTTAAAAATCTTTAAAAGATGTCAAGATTTTTCAATTTATTACAGTAATTTAATATGAGATTTTAAAGGATTTGATACGTCTGAGGACATTTTACTAGATTCTAAGGAATTTCCAATTGATTTCAATTATTTAGTATGTGATTTTAAAGGATTTAAAATATTTTAATATATTTTTAAAATTGCAAGGAATTTTCAAGAGCTTTGCAAAATTTCAAGAGATTTTAAAGGATTTTATATATTTTAGGATGTTTTAAAACATTTCAAGGAATTTTCAATTAATTTCAATTTTTTTTTGACAATTAATCACATTAGTTGAAAAATTTCTTTTCTGAAAATTTAACTATTTTGTACAATTTTTTTTGTTTGTTTTGGTCTCATCTTCTTATTCAAATTTTTTTCAGAAAACTAATTGTTTTAGTTAAAAGTTTAACTATTTCTATTAAAAGTTACTCAACTATTAATTAAAATTAATGTTATATTTTATAATTATAATATTAACATTGATAATATATATAGTAGTAATAATATTCATACTATATACACCTGAAAAATATAACCTCAAAATCAACTCATGCATGAAATGAAGAATCACGCGAACCATTAAATTCGCCAATTTCTTCCATTCCTTTCAAATGGGGCTCGAGATATGAATTGAAGACCACCGAAGTCTTCCGAAGCTATTAGATCGACAATCATCGTACATCATAAAACCGAATTCGAATCGTGCATTTTCGGCTTACACACGAACTCACAGTGGTAATCATTCACCTTCTGTTTTGCGGCTCCCAAACGTTAGGTATGGTGGGGGTAAATTTCAGGATCGATCGGGCAGCTCTGGTGCATGCGACGCAGTTGCATAACCAGACTTACGAAAAAATGTTTAACAGAAAATGACTTACTTTTATCAATTTTAAATTACCTGGCCACAAAAAATACAATTTTTACTATTCTCACGCCAGCACTTGACAGTTTGACATTATGAAATACTACCAGGTGTATACATATGAAACCGGTATTTTTTCAAGAAAAAAACACATTTATTTCAAGAGAATGATAACAAATATTTTATTCAAAGTATGCGCC
>NC_046665.1:68530672-68532197 GCF_010883055.1 Belonocnema kinseyi
ACTCGATGGGATTCAAGTCTTCACATTTAAAATTGTAAACTTGGAAGTTTATTTATAAAAAATTAATAATAATAAATAAATTAAATGCGTTCAAAATTTAAAATTTAACTATTTCTAAAACGATTTTTGTATATAATTATATATATATTTTTTTTGTTTAGGATATTTTTAAATTTTCAAGGAATTTTCAAGAGATTTCAAAAGATTTTAAAGGATTTTAAATATGTTAGGATGTTTAAAAATATTTCAATAAATTTTTAATTCATTTGTATAATTTAAAGGAATTTCAACGAATTAAAAAAATGGTAGCAGGGTTGTTTAAAAAAACTTCAAAGTACCTTAATAATATTTAAAAGATGTCGAGGGTTCTCAAAATATTTCAAAGGATTTTCAATATTTTAGGGTCTTTTAAAACACTAAAAGGAAATCTACGAACATTATTTTTATAATTTTAAGGAAATTCAAGGAATTAAAAAATGTTTAGAAGTTTTTTTCTTAATTCCAAAGTACTTTAGAAATCTTAAAAAAATGTCCTAGGTATTTCAAAAGATTTTGAAGGATTTAAAAAATTTGAGAGTATTTTAAAATATTCCAAGGGATTTTTTAAAAATACATTTACAATTACAAATACAATTTTTACTAAAATACATGAACTTTGCACAAAAGAAATATAAATTCCACCAAGTCTAATTTTTTATAGAAAAAATTAATGTTTAATCATAGTTAAATTTTCGACAAAAAAGATTAATTTTCTTGTAGTTAAAAGAAATTCATTTTCAAACAAAAACAAAAATTCTACAAGATAGTTAAATTTTCAGAAAACAAATTTTTTCAACTAAATTGATAAATAATCAACCAAAAACAAACTAAATTTTGAAAACCGCAGTTCCACTTTCGACCAGAAAAGTTGAGGAAAAAAAATAGTTAAAATTATTTGAAATTGCTTTGAATTATTGAAATGATTTGAAAATTCCTTGTGATGTTTTAAAAGATCCTAAAATATTGAAAATCCTTTGAAATCATTTGAGAATCCTCGACATCTTTTAAATATTATTAAGGTACTTTGGAGTTTTTTTTTAAAACCTTGCTACAATGTTTATAATTCGTTGAAATTCCTTTAAATTATAAAAATGAATTGAAAATTCATTGAAATATTTTTAAACATTCTAAAATATTTAAAATCTTTTGAAATCTCTCGAAAATTCCTTCAAAATTTAAAAATATCCTAAACAAAAAAAATATACATATATAATTTTATAATTATATACAAAAATCGTTTTAGAAATAGTTCAATTTTAACTCGAGTAATTTCTATTAAGAGTTTAATTTAATAGTTTAACTAATCTACAAACAGTTAAATTTTTAATGTTTAAAATTTTCCTAAATTTCAGTCTGAAATAATTTCATTTAGAGATTGCCCAATTGAAAAACATACATTTAAATTTTGAACGCATTTAATTTATTTATTATTATTAATTTTTTATAAATAAACTTCCAAGTTTACAATTTTAAATGTGAAGACTTG
>NC_046665.1:68532297-68540602 GCF_010883055.1 Belonocnema kinseyi
TTAAATTTTGAACGCATTTAATTTATTTATTATTATTAATTTTTTATAAATAAACTTCCAAGTTTACAATTTTAAATGTGAAGACTTGAATCCCATCGAGTTCAAATTATTCTTATGGAATGGTTGAAAATCTTTGAAAATTAAATTTCGAAAGCTTTGAATTTTTATTGATTTCACCTTCAAAACTCTAATCTACAAACATTTCAATATTTAACGTTTTGAAACTCTTCTTTTTTTTTAATTTCAATCTGAAGCTTTACGAAATTTCAAAAGATTTAAAAAGATTTGTAAGGATTTTAAATATTTAAGGATGTTTTAAAAGATGTCTAAGAATTTTCAATTTATTTTTACTATTTGCAGGAATTTCAAAGAATTAAAAAATGTTTAGAAGGCTCATTTTTAAAAATTCCAAAGTTATTTAGAAATCCTAAAAAAAGTCCGAGGCATTTCAAAAGATTTTGAAGAATTTGAAAAATTTGAGAGAATTTTAAAGATTCCAAGGAGTTTTCATAGATTACAGTAATTTAATATGATATTTTGAAGGATTTGAAATATTTCAGGGAATTTTCAAAATTTCAAGGAATTTTCAAAAGCTGAAAAAAATGTCAAGAAATTTCAAAAGATTTTTAATATTTGTGAATGTTTTAAAAGATGTGTTGAAAAGAATTTGAAGGTTTCAAAATACTTGAGAGTATTTAAAAACATTCCAAAGAATTTTTAATTGATCACAGTAATTTGATATGAGATTTTAAAGGATTTGAAATATTTCAGCGTATTTTTAAAATTTCAAGGAATTTTCAAGAGCTTTAAAAAAATTCAAAAGATTTCAACAGATTTTTAAGGATTTTGAATATTTGAGGATGTTTAAAAAGCTTTCACTAAATTTTTAATTCATTTTTAAAAATTAAAGGAATTTCAAAGAATTTCAATAATTATATCAAGGTTGTTTAAAAAACTCCAAAGTACCTTAAAAATCTTTAAAAGATGTCAAAATTTTTCAAAAGATTTGGAAGGTATCGAAATATTTGAGAGTATTTTAAAAGGTTTTACGGAATTTTCAATTTATTACAGTAATTTAATATGAGCAAGGAATTTTCAAGAGCTTTGCAAAATTTCAAGAGATTTTAAAGGATTTAAAATATTGTAGGATATTTTAAAACATTTCAAGGAATTTTCAATTAATTTCAATCATTTAAAGCACTTTTAAAGAATTCCAACTATTTTTTTTGAAATTTTTGGGGTTGAAAGTGGAACTGCTTTGTTAACATTTTTTTTTTGGTTGACAATTGATCAAATTAGTTGAAAAATTTCTTTTCTGAAAATTTAACTATTTTGCACAATTTTCTTTGTTTGTTTTGGTTTAAAAATTAATTTCTCTTAACTGCAAGAAAATACATCTTCTTATTCAAATTTTTTTTCAGAAAACTAATTGTTTTAGTTAAAAGTTTAACAATTTCTATTAAAAGTTAGTCAACTATTAATTAAAATGAATGTTATATTTTATAATTATAATATTAACATTAATAATATATATAGTAGTAATAATATTCATACTATATACAACTGAAAAATATAACCTCAAAATCGACTCATGCATGAAATGAAGAATCACGCGAAACTTTAAATTCGCCAATTTCTTCTATTTCTTTCAAATGGGGATCGAGATATAAATAGAAGACCATCGAAGTCTTCCGAAGCTTTCAGATCGACAATCATCGTACAGCAGAAAACCGAAGTCGAATCGTGTATTTTCGGCTTGCACACGAGCTCACAGTGGTAATCATGCACCTTTTGTTTTGCGGCTCCCAAACGGTAGGTATGGTGGGGGTAAATTTCAGGCTCGATCTGGCCGCTCTGGCATGCACTGCATGCGGTTACGCAGAAGTACACCAATCTCTCGATTCAAGTCCAGTATTGGGGGTTGCCTTCAAATAACAGTGAGGGCCACCTGACTCGTTTCCTATTGGAACATATATACACACACAAGGTGTCTTTGAGTTATAAGATATTTAAGCTGGACTATTCAGGTGCACGGGATAAACCAGCAGTTCTAGGAAGGCTGAGAACGGGGTGACTGAAAGCGAGGGTTTGGTGTACGTGCTTCCCCACTTGAAGTGTGACGTGCGGTGTTTTGATCAAGATTGTCATGTGTTTTTGGACACTGCTCTTTTCGAATGATTTAATCAAGTAAGGGACAGAATATCTGGACCGATTATTCGAGAGAAAGCTCTCCTTTTAAACGAGAGGCTCAGCGGTCCGCAAATGTTTTAGGGTTCGTAAGCAGGAAACACATTTATTTTAAAGCGTAAGAGCGAACTTTCTTCCTCGTTTTTTTAAACAATTAGTTTACCCTTGTTTCCATATCAGAAAAATAATTGCAAAACATATTTAAATGGAGTAAAATCCACCGGAAATGATTCATACGCCCCGGACTGTTTACGTTCGAAGTCAACATAAATCCGGGGAGTTCCGCTTACCGTCAGCCCCAAAACCGAGCCTAAATCCATGTTTCACTGTAATACTAAATATAGATTTAAAACCACTTCTACATCGAACAGAACGATAATCTTCTACAGAAACATTAGTTATGATAAAACAATTAGTTTGAGGCAAAAAAGGCATTTCCGAAAGGCGCTAACTCCCTCATGTCCTGGAATCCTTACTGAATATTAGGGTGAAAATAAATAACCTAAATATTTTGTTTTAACTTGGCCTACCCAAATTGAACACTGTTTTTCTTTTTTTAAATTCAAAATTATAACATATTCCTTAAACAATTTTTAATAACGAAGTGTGTACACTGTCGGTGCATACACATGTATACAAAGTGTATTAATATGTCGGTACCGGTAAAAAAAATTACCGGCATTGACAATTTTTTTTACCGATTTTTTTGGAAAGCATATTTCTAGCAAGATAGCGGCAGAGCGCACATACGAGGTGTGTTCAAAAAATAAGGTGACTTTATGGTTTTCTAAAAAAATATTCATTTATTTCTCAATATTTATGTTGTCGCCTTCAAAGTAATCCTCCTCAGATATAATACACTTATGCCAACGCTTTTTCCAATCATCGAATCACTTCTGATAATCATTTTGTGGTATACCCTTGAGTTCTTTCAGCGATGCAGTTTTGATCTCCTCAATCGTTGAAAATCGATGTCCTTTCACGGGTCTCTTCAGTTTTGGGAAAAGAAAAAAGTCACTGGGGGGAGTTATAACCCTTTTGAGAAAATCAGGATCATTATTGACTTCATGCAGCATCTCCTGAGCGATGGTCATGCGATGGATCTTTTGATCAAAATTAAGCAGTTTTGGAACAAATTTCGCTGACACACGTGTCAGGCCCAAAACGTCCGAAAAGATAGCATGGCATGAGCCAACCGATATGCCAACATCTTCAGCAGTTTCTCTGATGGTAAATCGGCGATTTTTCAACACCATTTCTTCCACTGCTTGAAGGTTTTCATCTGTTGTTGACGTGCTCGGACGTCCAGGGCGAGATTCGCCTTCGACATGCTCTCGGCCTTCTTGGAACAGCTTGTACCACTTATACATATTTTTCTTACTCAGGACTCACCGTATGCAACTGTCAACATTTCAAGAGTTTTAGAGCACTGGATTCCATTTTTCACACAAAATTTAATGCAAACTTTTTGCTCCATTTTTTTCGAAAGAAGAAAATCGCCGAAAACACCAAACCCTTCTAAACTTTTACGCATCTGCCAGAAAAACAACACGAGCTATATAGTCAAAACTGTGAAAATATGATCGTGACGAGTGTACCAACACAACAAACAAAAAATTTAAAACTGGAATGTACGTAGCCCGCGAAAATTGAAAAGTCACCTTACTTTTTGAACACACCTCGTATTCAAAGAATTCCTGCAATTCAAGGAATTCCTACAATTCAATGAATTCATGGAATTTAAGGAATACATGTAATTCAAGGAATTCGTCCCATTCAATGAATTCAAGGAATTCATGCAATTCAATGAATTCGTGGAATTCATGCAATTCAATGAATTCATGCAATTCAATGAATTCATGCAATTCAATGAATCCATGCAATTCAATGAATTCATGGCATTTAGGGAATTCATGCAATTTAATGAACTTAGTGGCTAGTCTGCCGGCGCCGGCAACATTGTTAGTTGCCATCGCCGGCAAGGTTGCATGTTGCCGGCTTTTTTCCTTTATCTTTTTTTCTTACATTTTTTTCTAAATCGTATACTGATGTATGTAGATGCGCTGATGACAAACCTGGACATAAAAACATTGCAAATAAAATTTTCAGTGTTAAAACTTTCAAAAATTACGTTTTTTATATATGAAGTTTATATACAGTATCTGTACCGGCAAGAAGCATACGATGGGGACTTTTATGCATTTTAGAGTAAGTCCATGTAATTGAGGAGTTATTTTGATAGTTTTTGGCTTTTGACGCGTTTAACGAAACTTTCTATGTATAAATCACACTATATCGTCGATTTTAGACTTAAGAATTACTTTTGACGTCTCGTGGGGGCGGAAATGCACCCCTGTGACTGGTCAAAGAAATAATTCAAGGTCACACCTCTACCCCTTTTCCGACGCCACGTGGTTGCGGAAAGGCAACCCTGTGACTGGTCACAGAAGTAATGTAAGGTTGCACCCCTACCCCTTTTTCAACACCTCATTGGGGCAGGTAGGCACCTCTGTGACTGGTCAAAAAAATAATTTACGGTCACACCCCTACCCCTTTTTCAACGCCACGTGGGGCCGGGAAGGTATCCCTGTGACTGGTCTCAGAAATAATGTAAGGTCGCAACCCTACCCTTTTTCGAATGCAACGTGGGGCAGGAAGGCACCCTACTGACTGGTCAAAGAAATAATTTAAGGTTGCACCTCTACCCCTTTTCCAACGCCACGTGGGGGCGGGAAGGCACCTCTGTGACTAGTCACAGAAATAATGTAAGGTCGCATCCCTACTCCTTTTCCAACTTCAACGTAAGGAGGGAAGGCACCCTAGTGACTGGTCAAAGAAATAATTTAAGGTGACACCCCTACCCCTTTTCCAACGCCACGCAGGGGTGGGTAGGCACCCCTATGACTTATCACAGAAATCATGTAAGGTCGCACCCCTACCCCTTTTCCAACGCCACGTGAGGGCGGAAAGGCACCCTAGTGATTAGTCAAAGAAATAATGTAAGGTCGCACCCCTACTTCTTTTCCAACACCACATGGGGGTGGGAAGGCACACCTGTTACTGGTCACAGAAATAATGTAAGGTCGCACCCCACCCCTTTTCCAACGCCGCGTAGGGTGGGAAGGCACCCCTGTGACTGGTCAAAGAAATAATTTAAGGTTGCACCTCTACCCCTTTTCCAACGCCACGTGGGGGCGGGAAGGCACCTCTGTGACTGGTCACAGAAATAATGTACGGTCGCATCCCTACTCCTTTTCCAACTCCAACGTAAGGAGGGAAGGCACCCCTGTGACTGGTCACAGAAATAATGTAAGGCCGCACCCATACCACTTTTCCAGCGCCACGTGGGGCGGGAAGGCACCCTAATCACTGGTCAAAGAAATAAATAAAGGTCGCACCCCTAACCCTTTTCCAATGCCACGTAAGGGCGGAAAGGCACCCTTATGACTGGTCAAAGAAATAAATTAAGGTCGCACCCCTACCTTTTTTCCAACGCCACGTGGGGGCGGGAAGGCACCCTAGTCACTGGTCAAAGAAATAAATAAAGGTCGCACCCCTAACCCTTTTCCAATGCCACGTAAGGGCGGAAAGGCATCCTTATGACTGGTCAAAGAAATAATTTAAGGTCGCACCCCTACCTTTTTTCCAACGCCACGTGGGGGCGGGAAGGCTCCCCTGTGACTAGTCACAAAAATAATTTAAGGTCGCACCCCTACCCCTTTTCCAACGACACGTAAGGGCGCAAAACCACCCCAATGACTGTTTAATGGAATAATTTAAAGTCGCATGTATACTCCAACCTTAAAGAATTCATGGAATTCTAACTTTTCTAACTTTTCTTCAACATCTCATGGGGAGACGGACTGGAAGGTACCCCTGTGACATTTCACAGAAATAATTTTGGTCAAACCTCTACCCCTTTCCAACGAATCGTGGGGGGCGGGAAGGCATCTCTGTGCCTAATCACAGAAATAATTTTGATCGAAATACTCACCGTTTTCCAACAACGTGTTGTCGGACTAGAAGGCACCTCTGTGACTGGTCACAGAAATAACATTTTTCCAAGGTCTTTTGGTCTGGAAAACAACCTAGGAAGATGCCGATATTGAGGCTCAAACAGTAGCAGTAAACACATTTGGAAAAAAATAATTGTTTAATATCTTCTTCCCGCAGTTTAGGCACTATTCTTAAAATATGCTTTTCTACCGGTGCCGACAATTTTTTTTACCGGTGCCGGCTTTATATACACAACCTTTTAATAGTATAACCTCAATAGTATTTTTTGTTGAAAAAAAATTGAGTGAAAGTAGCCGTAGCTTTCCGATTATTCCAGATTATTCGTAGTAGCCGATTATATTCCGAATTATATTCCGTAGTAGCCGATTATTCCGTGACCTTCTAATTTTGAAAGAGCTCAAACTTTTTGAATTTTTGTCTAATCGAAAATTTCACTGACATAGTTTCTGAATATATTTGATGTCTAGTGATGAATTTGAATGAAATTTCGTAATCTTTTAGAAAAATATTTTTTACTATTTTTCTAAACATTTTCAAAATTTTGAAAGGTATATAACTTTTCTAATTTTCATCGACATTAAAAACTTTATTTGGATAATTTTCAAATCTTCTACCCATCTATAAGAAACTTTGACAACAATTTCTGAATTTGAAAAAAATTTTTTTTCAAATTTTGAAAATGCTCTAAATTTTTCAATTTTGGTTGGAAAGATATGATTAACAAACTTAACCTCCATTTTTGCAACCTTAAGAAGCGTCTCAAAGGCTGACTTTATGGCACAAAATCCTTCAAACGTTAGCGTGGCTACAACATTCAGGTAACCATATATTCAGACTTACAGACAGACATACAGACAGACACCGATGAAATTATATGATTTTCGGATTCTGTGAATATTGCGGCGTAAAGATCCGTTAAAAACCAGAGATCGAAAATTTGGACGATTACATTATACTCTCATGGATGAGAATTTAAAAAATAACAATTTCAGAAGGTGGTACTTTCGAAAATAATAATGTTGTACAGCTTAGATTTTCTATAAATCGAAAACTTTAGTATTTTAAAAATCTCAACTCGTAGAATTGTCTGTTGTGACAAACAAATATTCCATAATTCACCTTAAAAAAAGGAATATTACGTGGCATAAACGTCAACTCTTTTATTCTCAAGCTTTAAGAAAATTTAAAAAATAAGCTTATCGAAAGAAGAATTAAGATACGAGGTGACGCTTTATCTGAGGGGTATACTGCCGTCCAAGATAAGAAGATAAGTAAGTAACTTTGTGATTTAGGTTTACTCTCTTATACCTGAAATCGAAAAGTCGACCTAAACAACAATGCTATTTCATGTATCTTTTTACTTTGAACGGCAGTATAAGATTAGGGGGTAAATCTATTGAATGTCTTAAAATCAGATACATTTTAGTTCAATAAGAATCGCAATTTTTTACCTATATCTTTAAGTGCTGACCCCTGATAAATAATCTGCTTCAAAATAAATGAATACGTTTTTTTTCACACAATTATTTTATATATAATTTAAAATGTCTTGAAAGATGAATTCGATTTTTTTATTTTAAAATACGAAGCGTCTCGATGTACCGAAACTAAGTTTGGCCGGTCGTACCAATTTAAGGGACAAGTAGTCAATCTCCTTTTCCAACTCCCTAATTTTGTTTGGAATTTCTAGAAACAGCCTTTAAAATACGAAAAACACGTGTTCATTTATTTGTTGAAAGTAAACATTTGAAGGGGTGGCCCGAGTTAAAAGAAAATATTTAGGGGTTTCATTGCCATTCTACTGCTAGCCCTACTGTATATATATATATATAATTAAAAATTTGTCATAAGGACAACCGCAGGATTTCGCCGGGAGCGGGTGCTAATCCGAAAAATTGCACCCGCTTCCAGCGAAATCGCGGTAAAATTTCAGCCACAACCACGTCTCACAACCGTGAGATAGGTGGTTACAGTTTATAAAGGAAACAATACGACGATACAGCAAAAGCCTCGTGCACCCTAAGAACACGGAGCGACCCAAGGACAACCGCCTTCTGCATTTTTCCCGCAAGTGTTCTAGCATATTGTTGACACGCAGGGA
>NC_046665.1:68540702-68546111 GCF_010883055.1 Belonocnema kinseyi
ATTATATTTCATTACCATATGTTTGCATTAATTTTACATTATTTGCCAGCTGCATCAAGAATTTGATTATTCTCGGTTCGAACTTGATACCATTATAGAATATAGTTTTCAGAGAAGAAGTATCAAACTTTAGTAGTTCCTTCCAGCCGTACATTCGATACATCATGAGAATTGAAAAACGAACATCAGTAACCTGTGGTTAAAAATTATTTGAATTTTTATGTACCAATTTTTGAACCATATATTTAAGGGCTTATGGGAATGCAAAGTTTTATAAAAAAAAAATAAAGTTTGAAGCAGGTCCATATAGGCATGTATAAGAATATAACTATACGACAAGAAATATTTCACTGCTCTACAAAAATATATTCCCTTTTGTGTCGCCCCATTATTTATTTCTTAAATGGAAAATTACAAATAATTGCTATACAGACAATTAATTATTAAAAATACAGGCAGTCCAGCTTGTGTGGAAAATGCATAAACTGGAAAGCTGGAATTGTACGGAAAATGTAATGGTTTGAGATATACAAGAATCATATTAATAATAATTTTTAGTATTATAAAAGAAATGAATTTTATTATTAGGAAAGAAAAATAATTTTTTATACCTTTTGTATCAGGTTTAATTTAAAATTTTGAAACAATTTAAAATTTTCGAAATTAATTGAATGAAATTAAATTTTATTTAATATTTCAAAGGATTCCGAGAGATACATCAGGGTAGCTTCAAGTCGAGAAAATTTCAAAAGTTCGGAATTAAAAATTGGGCAGGGAAACTCAGGAAATACCAGGGAAAACCTGAAATAGTCAGGGCATTTTTGAATAACTGAAAGCTCAAGTTATAAAACTTCTTTATTTCTGTTTTCATTGAAAGTATTTAAGATAAAAATGTTGTAGCAAAAAAAGTAGTTGTAGCTGAAGAAAAGAACTTATTGCAAAAATAAAAAGTTTATTTAGTTGCTTCTTCTTGAGGATGATGAAAATTTGTTCATAAAATGTTGTATACCTCATAGAGAACCTCTGAGGGCTTTCTGATAATTATACAAAAAAAACACTAGAATAAATATATAAGTTTGAAGAATCAAAAAAGGAAAGGAAACATGTTTTCAGACTAGTAATTTTTATTGGGTTTTAACTTATTTTTTTATATATAGTATTTACAATTATTTAAAATACTACGAAACTTTATACTGACAGAAGAAAAACATTTAAAACTAGCTTTGAACTCGATCTCGGATGTTTCCAGTTTGTTTGTATTTACAATTTTAAGTAGCTCATTTGATGAGCATTGCTTCTCATTATCAAAATAAAAAATCGAAATAAGTCAGTAAAAATGTTTCGAATGAAAGAGCTTTTTCTCTTCATACATGGACTTTGAATTATGTTACTGAAAAAACTTTTTCTGTGTCAGACAGATTTATCAAATATTATAAATGAGCATAATTTTCTTCCTCTCAAATAAAATGTATTAATATTATAGGTCAATAGATTCGTCTCAATTAAAGAAATCTTTTCTATTGTCGCATCAACTTTAAATTATGTGAATGAGAAGATTGTAAGTATAAAAATCAAATATTCAAATAATATGAATGACCATAACTTCCTTACTCTTAATGGAATGTATTAATATTATAGGTCAATCGATTCGTCTCGAACCAAGGAATCTTTTATATTCTTGCATCAAGTTTGAATTATGCCACTGAAAACTATTTGTCCGTATGAAATCAATTTTCAAAATATTATGAAGTGCTAAAAAAGGTAATAAATATTTTTTGACATCCTTTCGTCAGTTTTGAGATGTTAGTGGTAAAAATAAGCATTTCAGATTTCATTAATTCATCTGTGATCATCTTCATGTTATCGTGTTAACAAAAAACTTAAACATACATTCCGGACAATTGTTTAGAACGTTGTATCAAAATTTTTAAATTGAGATAGTTCAATTAAACGAATCACAAATGTTTTAAAATTGTTACTATTATAAAGCTTCCTCTATGAGGAAGCATAAAGTAGGTGAGAAGTTGAGAAATTGAAAATAAAAAATCTATATAATTCACTTAATTATTTTTGTCCAGATTGCTGGGGAAAGTATTTTAAACAACTCAGAGCCTGTTATATCATAAAAAACGTAATTGGCAAGCCCAAGGCATGATAAGCGTAACGAAACCCCACAGTAAATCCCATAGGAATATTATTTATCCAAAATTGTAAAAAAACACTTTAAATAATTCACAACTACAATTATCTTACGGCAGATAATTTGTATGAGCCTCTTGATAAAAATTATTTGCTGTGGAATAATGGTAGTTTTCAATTGTTTGCAGTGTTTTTATCCAACTTCAAATAAATAATATATCTGGGATTTACTGTGCCAGTATTCGATATCTCATTTTCTGTTTTATATTTTTTTCTAGCTAGAATAAAAAAGATTCTGGAACTTCAAGTAATTCAAAAATTCGTAAAAAAACGTGTGAAGTGCAAGGAATGAGAGAATAAATAATTAGCAGAATTTTAAAATGTTCAATTTTGAGTTTATTTGTTTTTTATTTTTTCAACTCCTTAAATTATTTTCTGATTCTTTTTTAGCGAAATTTATTTGCCTAAAATAATTTGTAAAGCTCTCTGGAAAATATGATTTTAAAACTCTCAAAATGATCATGCGTTCTACGATTTTCCTAGTGTATTTTGATAGGTAGAAAACCCTCACTATGCCCAATGTCTCTTAAGTTTAGACAGATACACAATTCTTTGAAACACACAAGTCAATAATTTACAAATTTACTGCATTTGCATTATTTATGTTCTAGAGATATCAAATTTTTAGCGACTTTTTATTAGCAGAATGTTGTCAAATGTACCATACAAAAATCTCGTGTTATATAAAATTTTCTTGTTTAAAACAGGGATCTGTTAAATAGAACCAATCTTTCGTGGATCAGTATTGTATAATCATACATTTTTTTGGTGTGTTATTATTACCCGTATTTTTCTAAAATACTGCAATAAATTGTCACAAAAATTATTGTTATTTAAGAAATAAATTCATAAATTAAATGTGGGAATTGTACGGGAAATACACGAGAATTGTATCGGACGCCTCCGCTAAACACCCTGAAATTTCAGCAAATTAAAAAAAATTACAATAAATACCTTGAATTTTTCAATCATCTGAAAAACTTGCTGCAAATCGGAACACGTATCTTGAACAATGATTCTTCTTGCAAACATTAGTATGTTTATTAAATTTACTTTTAGTGACAATGCCCAATGCATTGGTGGATAAATCATTGATATAATTTCATCGGCATTTTCTTTTCTTTGATTCCTGATACATGTCTGTAAAGCCTCCATTATTTGCTTATAGGAATGCACAATTAACTTTGGGTCTCCGGTTGTTCCCGAACTTAAACAGAATAAACAATTTTCATCCGGATTCGATGGCGGTATACAACAAAAATTATCTATTTCTTCAGATTCTGACTGAGAGAGAATCTCATTCAAGGAGTCTAATCCTGACACTTTTGTAAAGACTACAATCTTTGTATCCAGTTTTTCTTCACTAACGATTTTTAAAAACATTTCTATTTTCTCCTGTTCAGTGAAAATAAATTTTGGCTTAATGTGATCGACGAGATATCTTCTTACTATTTCTGAAAAAGTTTCCGAAAATGTGATATTATTATTAATCGTGATGAGAAGACAAATCAATTTGAATGTACATTTATTTCATGATAAAGTTGAGTTCTAAATGCTTCTAAACATTATTATTAATCAAATATATAGTTAACATTTTAAATGACTGATTGATAATGGGAAATAATTATGTTTCTAACATTTTACTACCATTCTAAAGTGTAAAATCATTCAGGTTTTATTATAAAAGCTTAATGTTAATTTTTTAAAATGTCCAAATGTGTCGTAAAAGAATCTGCAAGATTCTGAGAAAAGTTTTTTAAAATTTGCAGCATTTAAACATTTCTGTAGGAAACTGAAAATTTTTCTAAATTTTTAAAGATTTTTCAAAATTTTAGCAAAAATTGGAATCATTCAAATCTTGAGAAGATGGCAAAACATTTCAAATGATTTCCTAAAATTTTGAAAGAGAATGTAGAAGATTTTGAAGAATAATTTTTAAATTTTAGAAAATTGTAAAACGTTAGGAAAAAACTTAAGTAAGTTTAAGAGATATTTATTAGTTTCAAAAGATTCCACAATAATTTAAAATCTGAAAAAATTTGAAAAAATCTAAAGAAAATATAAATTCTTGAAGATTTCGAACCACAAGTTTAAAAGCTTTCCAAGAATTTTAAAAGGTTTCAAGGGAATACGAAAAAATAAGAAATTATTTTTTATTTTGAAAAACTAATTTTGAAATATATTTTTAAAAATGTCAAAAGATTTCTACAACATTTTGAAAAAAATCGGAAAGATTTTAAGGCAATTTTTTCATTTCAAAAGATTATTAAAATTTTCATAAATAATTCAATTAATTTTAAACTATTTTCGAACATTCTTCGTTTAGTATAAGTTTCACCTTTTTGGTTAAAAGTGCAACTGTTTCGTTGAAAATTAATATATTTTGATTGATGGTGTAGCTATAATTGGTTAAACATTAATTTTCTTGTTGCTGAAAATATGGCTATTTAGTTGAAAATGAGAATTTTTGTAACTGAAAAATTGAACGATTCTAGTTAAGTTTGAAAATGGATCTTTTTTAGTTGAAGATTCATGTATTTTATTAACATTTCGTATTTTTTTTTAAAATTGATCCTTCTGGTAGAAAAGTCATACATTTATGAGTCAGAATATCCTGTGCTACAATGATCGTTAACAGTTCATGTTTTTTAGTTAAATTCAACTGTTCGGTTAAAAGTTACGAAAATTGTACAACAGATTTTGCCCCAAAAAAGTAGTTCTTTTTTAGCCGAGGATGATAGACATTTAGTATATTTAAATGAAAAAATGTCTATCTACAAGAGATCGAATCTTTAAATTGCAATGGCCGGGATCAATTCTTTTTCAATTATTCAATTTTTATTTGCAGTCGAAAAGTTGGTCTTTTTGGACGTAGCATGAGAAATATTGAGAAAATTGCAAAAACATAATTTTAAATGACACATGGTGTCTAATCTATTACTATATATTTACAAATAATATGCAACAATATACAAAAAAAATTACAAAATATATCCGAACAATATAAATAATTTGTGGCTTCCTCTAATTTTGGTTGTAATATATTGTATTTATTTGTATAGAGGCCTGTGAAAAAGGTTTTAGTTTTTTTTGAATTATGTGTAAAAATTTGTTTACAGTCTGTCAAGTTAAAGCGTGGGTGGCTTTACTCGCAGTCGGTAAGGTGTATCGACATGATTTTGGTGTCAAAATATTAAGAAGAGCTCCCTC
>NC_046665.1:68546211-68549925 GCF_010883055.1 Belonocnema kinseyi
CAGCTGACTTTACGGTCTTTGCCTTCTTTGGAGCTGGTTCGCCTGTGGAAATCTACTGTTTGGATTGTTCCTTTGTCTCAGGAGTGTAATGGTATATCCATGGTTCATCCACAGTCACAAATCGACGAAACAATTCCTCACGATTGCGACTTATGCGCGCCAAAAGAGCCTCAGAGGCGACCACTCTATTGCGTTTATTCTCAGCTGAGAGCAAACGCGGCACCCACCTTGCCGCAGGGTATAATCTAAGCCTCATTTAGAACTGACCGAATCCCTATTATACGAAAACTAAAAAAAAAAAAAAAAAAAAAAAAAAAAAAAAAAAAAAAAAAAAAAAAAAAAAAAAAAGAGGATTTGAAGGATTTGAAAATCCGATTTTTGTGTGCATGGTAGTGTTTGTAGTACATCCTTAGAACAAATTTTAGCCGTAAACAATCACTTAATCACTTTTTATGGCCGTTATGTGCTAAAATATCGTTTAAATTTGAACATTTTTAAGTAATTCTTGTCTTCCTGTGCGCGAATTTTTCTCTCTTTTCTCCCTCTATCAACTTTTGAAATGTATTTTTGCACTGCCCATAATCAAGTTTTAGAACTGACCATTTTTTTTTAGAACTGCCCTTTTGGTCAGAGCTGCCCATTAGATTATACCCTGTCTTGCCGATAGCTTTTTCATGCCTAATTTTTCATGTAGAATTGAAAAAACTGCACCTATAGATATCCTTGTGGCCTCAGCTAACTCACGCACTTTTAATCATCTATCCTCTAACACGATATCGTGGATTTTATTGATGATTTCGGGAGTACTTGCTTCTACTTGCTCTGAACTCGTTTTTTTCCATTTTTCTTAACGAACAATTTTTTTTTCAATTGGTTATAAAAACACTTAAACTCAGAAGATGTGGACTGTGACTGCACCATATATCTAGTCGGGAGTGGTGCTGACTGAAAACAGATGATTTGAAGCGATTCGCGCGCCATCTGTTGGTCATTCTAAGGACTTATTGAACTACCCTCGTACCATTTTTGAACAAATTTGCATGCAATTTTTGAGCTCCTGATTTACGCCATTCCTCGTAATTTTTGTAGTATTACGGAAGGTTCTATACTCTCCACAGACATTCGTTTCATTTTTCGTAGCGTGCAAGGATATTGATTGCTATGTGAAATTATACCAAGCAAAATATTAAATCAGAGGCTATTGTCTATACGCCGAATTAGATTGGCGCTCTTTTGGCGCTATCTATAATTGCTAGATAGAAAAATCCATCACGCAGTTCTATGTAGACCTACTTATGTCGCTAGCCAGAATTTGACATCACATCAATATAAAAAGTCCGTCTAAAATCTAGCTTGGCTCTAGAAAGTTCGTCTATTTGTACTTTGAAAAAGAAGGCGTCATTTCAAAACTAATTAATAAAAGATAACAAATTACATTTATTGCATATAACCGCGCAACTTTTAAAGTTTCGCTAGTCTTCCGCAACGTTGCCGTAGTGCTAAAATCAAACTCAAAGGAAATAAAAGAAATAAAGTTGCCTGTGTTGTCACTGCTGTCTCATAGTGCATATTTGTTAATTTAATTCGTCATTAAGTATCGATTGATCTGACGCACTATACATACATTGTTTATTGGTTAAATACTGAATTAAAGACAAACCCAGTGGGCACAAAATTTGGCGCGGTCTTTACAATATCTTTACGACAACTTTACGACATCTTATGCCCATGTCGTTTTGGTGTCTTTGCGATATCGTAAAGACATCGTCAGATCATAAGACTTATTTACGATATCGTAAAAAAACCTTATCGACATGGACATAGGATGTCGTAAAGTTGTCGCAAAGATGTCGTAACGATGTCGCAAAGACGTCGCCAAACTTTGTGCCCACTGGGAAGTTAATAGAAAAAATTATTGCTGAATAAAGACATTTTATCGTTATAGATTTTCTAGGAAAGTAAGTTTCCTTTTCGTATAACATGTATCCAACACTAATGTACATTAAAATGACATATCTTCTAACCTCAAATATTATGCAGTGCTACCAACAGCACTTAAAATTCATCATGCAATGCAATTTCAAAACTGTTACCAAAAAAGTTGGCAATAATAACCGGAACCGGATTGCAAGAATCAGATGTTCGCCATGCCGCCATTCAGTGTGAATACGTTTCGTTTCGCGACCACGAGGTTCGAAGTTTTCCAGATTCTTTTTCGACGTAAGGGCATTAGAATCAAGACCCAACCACAAAACTGGATTTTCTCATTTTACTCCATAAATACTAGAATTGCATCTTTCCTAGATAATCAGGGCTTCAATTAAATTTTTATTCGGAGTAGAACATTGGCTAATTCCAAAAGTTTTTTTATACCCGGTAATAAGCGTAGAATAGAGAAAAAATAATATTTTCAGATTTCAGCGCAAAATTGAAGATTATTCTATTATTTTGAATGCGCGATTTTTCCACCTGTCTAAAATGCCACCATAAGAGTAAGATACCTCCTAAACTTATTCACTTCTATTTCCATAGCGGCCGCCACACAGTTTTCTATTCTCCCAAAGAGAACGTGTTTCCAATATTTTTCATTCCTTCGAATTGTACCGATAACACACCTCACAGAGATGTTTTTTATTCCTCAGAAGTGGTCATATTTTGATTTAATTTCATTCCTTTCAAGTAGTTCACAAAATGTGTGTAATAAGTTGTTTTCATTCCTTCATGCGGAATGTAAGTTCTGAAATGTTAATTCTAACCAATTCAACTCTCCCTCTCTAGAGTTAAAATTATTTAAATTCACACATTTGAATAGATTTCTTTGGTGCATTTTTTAAGACGTTTAAATAAATTATTAAAATATAAATAAATACAAATTTGAATATTTTTTGAATTTATAAGTTATAAAAAGATTTAATAATGAAAAACAGGTTAAATAAATACTTTCGTTAAATTTTACAATGTCGATAGAGAGGAATAGGATTTGCACTTTTCTTGTTCCCGTTGGGGGATTTTAAGACGGAGGAAAAATCACGTATTCATAGGAATACAAATTTTTAATTTTTCTGAATTCAACGCTTATTACCGGGTAAGGTGGTTTTTGTTTATTCTAACCCCAGTATTTGAAAAAAACGTCTCACATAAAAGCTATTGAAATTAACCAATCTTTCAGTTTGAATAAAAATTTGATTCAATGTAGGAATAGGCCGTAATGATTTAAAAAATATGTAATTCTAGTATTTATGGAGCAAAAGGAGAAATCAATTTTGAGGTTGGCTCATGGTTCCAAAACATTTACACTTAACATTTTATTTTTTAGCAATAATATTTGGAAACATTCTGCCAAAAAAGCACGTAGAAGCTATATTCCATTTATCTTACAGAAATCTGGAATTTATTAATATTCTTAATGCAATGAAAAAAATGGTTAGTTGCGACAAGAAACTCCTTATTAGTAGAGTTGGTATAAGCTACGACAACTTCTTCGATGGTAACAGTAACTAACTAGTTTTCTACGGTAACAAGTCGCCGTTAGTCCTCCTGTGAAGGTTATATTAGTGAGGATAGTAATTGTGGGTCCGGATGCAATAAGGGCACATAAAATTTTTTCGTGTTAAAACAAAGTCCCCTGGAGGCTTTAGAAAAAATTTTCGAATTTTAATTTTCAAAAGATATATATGGATGTAAAATTTGATTGCGCATCTTTTTTTCTTAAGA
>NC_046665.1:68550025-68553085 GCF_010883055.1 Belonocnema kinseyi
GAGGGAGCTCTTCTTAATATTTTGACACCAAAATCATGTCGATACACCTTACCGACTGCGAGTAAAGCCACCCACGCTTTAACTTGACAGACTGTAACATGGTTAGTAGAGTTCTACAGTAACATACCAGTATGTACAAAAAATGTAGATTTTCACAACAAAGTAAGAAAATATTAATAAAAAGTTATACAAATTTTCGTATTGTAGAAAATTATACTTTATTGTTAATTTATTTACTTTCCTACAAAAAATTCAAAAAAATTATCTATTTGTATTTGATTTATTTTTTTTTCGTTTAATTTGGTGTATTTTATTATAAAAAAGTACAAGTTTTTACAAAAAATTACAGTTGTAGAAATGTACTTTCTTGAAAAATCTTGTTACACCAGTGTGTTATTACTCTTTAGTAATATTATTAAATAATCGCTAATATTAATGATACACAGAAAATCCCCAAGAAATTATTTATCTGAAGTTGGATAAAAACGCTACAAACAAAGGAAAACCACAATTATACGATGACGAATCATTTTTATCCGCCTCGTGATAAAAATTATCTACCATCGGATAATTGTAGTTTACAATGGTTCGCAGTGTTTTTATTCAGATTTAGATCAATGATATCTCGGGAATTGACTGTGTATTAAAAATTATATTCAAGAATTATTTTTGCAATAGTTCAAATGTGACAAAATATTACTGTACATAAAATAACACGCATAGAAAAACCTTATGTTGAATTCGCTTCATTTATGCTTTTAGGCTAGTGTAAGAAGAGATTTGAAATTTACAACCAGAAAAAAATCAGAGAAAAATCGGTAATATAGTAGGCATAAATCAGTAGACACCCTGTCAATATTTGGACATAAAAGTTCAAAGTATAGTTTTGAAAATGTGAAAGTAACGTTAAATGTATTGAAAATGGATTTTTTTAAACGTACCAATATGCATTGATTTGTGACCAAAAATATGAGCAGCTCCATTGTAAAAAGTTGCCAAAACAGGAATGCAGGAATACAGTGCATTAGAAGTACAGGTGAATACGATGTCACCAGGCTTTAATCCATTTTTTCTTAACCATAAAGCACAACGAACACTTTCATCTTCCATTCTTCGATATGTTGATTCTTCGCCAGTAACGGCATCTATCTGTTAGAAAAATGATTTTATTTCGTAATTATTTAATTTAGTTATACAGCAATATTTCACCTGTTCAGAATTATTTCGCAAAGAAGAAAAATGCAATTGCTTAAACAGTTTGAAGTAACGATTGAATCAAATTAATATTAAAGAATATTTATATCTATTAAAAAATGCGAAAGAAGTATACGCTTTTTCATTTTATTTGTACAAAAATATACACTGGAACAAATGGATATTGTTTAAAAATTATTAAAATTAATTTTAAAATGTAGTATTTCTTTTAATATTGGTCAAAGTACACATATACATATTTTTTTTAATTATCCACAGGGCACTTGGATAAGGTTTAAGCCAAAGGTGACCCCCATCCAAATTTTTTCCCTAATTCCTATTCTGTCATTAGAATTAACTGATTTTAGCTTAAAACGAAAATCGTTTATGGAAGGAATAAAGATAAAACTCAACTGTTCTCAATTTTTTGTAGGTTAATTGTTCTATTTACGTCCAAAACCATTCCATGGTCACAATTTTTGGCTTAAGGCCATGTGACGAGTGGCTCACGTGACCAGATTCCTACCTTACCGCCACCTTTCGTATTTCCTAACTTATTGTCTTATTTTCACACGAAGCTCCACATCGAGTTGAAAATTTGGGATGATAAATAAGAAGAACTAAGAAAGGTGGGTCCGGTCCTAAACTTTAATAATGATAAAAATGCAAAAAGAATTATTTACCGCAAAAAACTTTTTTACAATTAAACAAATTTAAGACCAGATCTACCATTCTTAGTGCTTCTTGTTTAGTATCCTAAATTTTCAACTCGATGCGGCGTTTTATGTGAATATAAGTTGGCAAATAAGAAATGTGGGGGTAAGATAGGAATCTGGTCATGTGACCCACTCATAACATTGCCTTAAAATCTTTGTCTGCTCACTACGAACAATGTTTTCTGGATTACACTGCAAAAGCACTTGATATTAATTTTGTAATTTGAAATAACTACAAAAATCCATGTTTTTTTTCAAGTTTTCATTATGAATCACTACACTCACTATTTTGAATGCGTTAACTTTAGTAATCATGAGAAACCTTCTACAATTTCACGCAAACTAGTTATTGAATCAATTTTTTTCTAGTCAATGACGTACTTTGAATTGAAAGAAATAACATTGAAACATATACAGTATGGTAATCAACAATAATTACTTTATTTAAGACAGTTTTTGATGCAAATTTTTGACATCATTATACTTTTAATGAAAAAATTGTAATTCATTAAACTTCTTAACATTATTTACGTAAACAATATATGTGTGTATTTCTCTCTTATATAAAAAAACTCAAAGTCTCTTCAAAATGAATTTAAAGCGTTATATTCATATAGCGCACATAACAGCCGGCTCGGATGCATTCTGAGCACATGGTTTTTTTCCCAAGTCTGTTGGAAATCTGCATGTACGAAATCCATTTCTTGCTTGCTGAAAAAATCTAGCGTTTTCTGTGTTCGTTCACAAAAGTCCACAAATGGAAAAAACAGCGTGAATTTTCAGCGTAATGGGTATACGGATTCCTAAGTAACTCTGTTGAAATTTTAATATTTTTTCTTTGAATGTCGGACCGAGTCGAGATTCGAAACAACCGTGGACGACTGAATTAAAATTTTCGAATACTCTTAAAAATGCCAAGCATCCATTTCTCAGAGATCCGAAGAAAATGCTTCTACAAAGTGTTTACCACGCCCAGCATGAAATGTGGTTCGGAGGCGGGATGACGAGAGGAATGATCCATCCTCTTTTGTTGTTGTAATCATTAGAGGATAAATACGAGGGTAGTTCAATAAGTCCTTAGAATGAAGTATAAAAACAATTTTTTTTGGGTAAATTTTTTTTTATTTTTCAACATAATCTCCTTGGAGCT
>NC_046665.1:68553185-68554331 GCF_010883055.1 Belonocnema kinseyi
AAAATTAAAATTCGAAAATTTTTTCTAAAGCCTCCAGGGGACTTCGTTTTCGCACGAAAAAATTTTATGTGCCCTTATTGCATCCGGACCCACAATTGTAGTCACAAAAAATAAATTAGTTTCATTTCCCTGCAATTTATTTTCCAAGAAATAAAAGTAGTAAAGGTTATAAGTTTCGGGCCTTGGCGATGTTGGCAGAACGAATGGCATCAAACTTTAAATTTAGGCATTTGAAATTTCGCGCCAACTGACTCTTTTCGGCTTCATACATGCTCGGGTACGACCGGCTACTTTCGGTTCGTAACGATGGGGGAAGGTTCCAAAGAGGAAATGAGCAATTCAAAATTCAAATGGCTGTACGATGATCCGCTCGTGTTTTCGATGATCGCCATTTTAACTTGAACCTTTACATATAATGTGTAAACACGTGGAAAATATTGCAGAGCATCGTATAGATCCTTAGGGTCCTCAACGGCCTACGCTTAGGGCATCTTTTCTCGGAGGCCTGTTTTGAAATAATAGTGAAATTAATGTTTTTCATAGGTTTTATTTCTAGTTACTGTGTTGGTTTATGGTAAATTTGATTCATTGATAACCTATAGATGCGAACTCGATGTGTCAAATAAATTCAACGAATACTTCAAAACAGGTCTCCGTGAAAAGGTACCCTAATTTGTATAAATACATCATCGTGACAATTCAGCTTGCCAGCGGGATGAATATAGTTATATGAATAGTAAGAAAATATATGATTAAATAGTAATATTATATAAGATAATATAATAGTAAGGATTACTACTTTAAGTAGTAAGATCAACTAATTTATTTGTAAAATAACTAATTTAATAGTAAGAATTAATAACTAAAGTAATAACGCCTACTATTTAAATTAGTAAACACAACTACCTGAAAGTAGTACCTACCATCGAAAGTTGTAGCAAGAACAAAGTAGTAAGGACAACAATTACCAATCTTGCGAATAATAGTAGTAGCCTCAACCACTTTAATAGCAGCGGCATATATTACCAGCTAAAATAGTTGGGCCCAGTGATCCCAGATCTGAAACGAGACGTGGTCCAATGCTATGACACGTCTATGTCCGTGTGAATATGGTAGGAGACGATATAAATGCCTGGGTTGCGCGCG
>NC_046665.1:68554431-68556831 GCF_010883055.1 Belonocnema kinseyi
TGTAATTATTTTTTGGTCACAAAGTTGTTTTATTGTAAATGCAACTGTATTGCCAAAAAATAAAATCATAATTTTTGGGTGGAAAATTCGATTATTCACTTACAGTTGAAGAACTTAGGAAAAAAAATTAATTTTTTCTTATTAAGGATTCATACTTATAGTTGAAAATTCAACTATTTGCCTTCAAATTAAATTTTTTGTTAAAATTGCATCTTTGAGCGTTAAAAGTCTACAATTTGATAGAAAGTTATACTATTTGGTCGACAAATAAAATTTTCGTTGAAAAATCATATTTTTAGGTTAAAAATTCAGCTTTTTTGTAGATGATACTCTTTTTGACTTTAAAATTAAATAATTTTGTTGAAAGATCATATATTTTGTTGGAAATAGACATTGTTTGGTAGAAATTTAATCTTTTTGGTTGAAAATGTATCATTTTTGGTCAAAAAGGGAATTTTTTGGTTGAAATATGAACTGTACATCTTCTTGGGCTTAAAAGTCGATTATTTCACTAACAGTTGAATTAAATAATTTAAAAATTTTGTTGAAAATTCATGTATTTTGTTTGAAAGTTGTCTTTTTTTTGTAGATCATTAATTTTCTTGGTCGAAAATTCATGTTATTGGTTGAGAATTGAACAACTTTATGAAAAATTCATTTTTTCGATTAAAAATTATTTTTTTTATCTGAAAATGTAACTATTCAAGGATTGATTAAAAATTAATCGTTTTTATCTGGAAATTTAACTATTCTATTTTTGGTTGAAACTTTATCCTATACATTGTATTACTTAAAACACCAATTATTTGATAGAAAAATAATTTAATTTGTTAAAAAGTAAACTTTTGGGTTGAAAATTGATATATTTTGTTAATTAGATTTTTTCCTAAAATTAAAAAAACTGCAAAATAAAAAAATTTCCTTAAAATCTTCCGGATTTTTTTTTTTATTTTTAAAATGTTTTCAAATACTCACTTAAAATTTATTTTTCAAAATAAAAAATCACTTTCAATGTTCTTAGAAATGGCAACAGTTTTTGTAATTCTTTTTAAATACTGTACAATTCTCAAAAAGCTTTTTTTGTAAATCTGCAAAAATTTAAATCGTGTTTCAAATTATTTGAAATAATTTCAAGTTTTAAATTAATTTTGAATTTTTTTTTAAATTAAAATTGTAGCGTTTAAACTTAAAATTGAGCTCATAACAAACAAATTTAACAATTCAAGGCTTTCTATTTCGCACCACTCTGTTCAAATTCGTATAGTTTTTAACAATTATTTGTCATGGATTCTTTTAAATGAACGGTCAAATATATCTGACAATTAACGAGATTTTCTTTTTTTAATTAAAAAATTTCAAATTGAATGGGTTAAAGATAAAAATTTTTTAGACTGAAATAATATTTGAAGTCATAATCGAAAACAAATAAATTAATTTTCTAACAAATAATTGGTCTTTTAACTAATACAATGTACAGAATAAAGTTTAACCAAAAATGGAATAGTTCAATTTCCAAATAAAAGCTGTGATAAAAAATTTAATTAAAAAAGGAAAAAAACGAATTTTTAACAAAATTGTTAAATTTTCAAGGGAAAAGGTGAATTTTTGACTAAGAAGATTAATGTTCTATAAAAAAAAAGATTTTCAAACTTAACCAATATACACAATTAATTTTTAATCAATCCTATAATAGTTACATTTTCAGATAAAGATTAATAATTTTTAACGGAAAAAATTTATTTTCAATAAAGTTCTTGAATTGACAGCCAATCCGATGAATTTTCGACCAAGAAAATAAATGATCTACAAAAAAAGACAAATTTTAAACAAAATACATGAATTTTCAACGAAATTATTTAATTTTAAAGGCAAAAAGACGAATTATCTACAAAAAATTGAATTTCTTAAGCGAAAAATATGAGTTTTCAATCAAAGAGTTAAACTTTCAACCAAATAGTTTAATTTTCAACCACAATTATAAAACCTTCTTTAAAAAACGTATTTTTTTACAAAGTAGCTCAACTCTTAGTGAAATAATTGACTTTTAAATCCAAGAAGATGTACAGTTCATATTTTAACCAAACAATTGCATTTTTGACCAAAAATGAAACATTTTCAACCAAAAAGATTAAATTTCTTCTAAAAAAGGTAAATTTAATTTTAATAAATTTTTTAATTTTTAAGTCAAAAAGAGTATTATCGACAAAAAAGCTGAATCTTTAACCTAATTTAAAGGCAAATAGTTGAATTTTGAATTATAATTATGAATCTTTAATAAGAAAAAATTAATTTTTTTATTAAGTAGTTCAACTTTAAGTGCATAATCGAATTTTTCACCCAAAAATTATAATTTTAATTTTTAACAATATAATTGCATTTACAACAAAACGACTTTGCAAC
>NC_046665.1:68556931-68558472 GCF_010883055.1 Belonocnema kinseyi
TCCCGCATTCAATGTGTGATTGACTACATCACATCTGGCAGAAATTTTACCGCCAAGGATCGAAAGTTCGCGCGCGAACTCCGGACCCGTTATCACACACTTGACAAGTCAAAGCTGCTGACCATCAGACAGCACATTGTTGAGAGAATACGGATACTATCTGACGCTAAGAGAAGCCTAGAGCGGAGGGAGAGATGGGTCAGAGAAAATCAACAGTTTCTCTCTAACCCATCTCGACTCTTCCAAGACCCTCCAGTTACTGTCGAACACCCACCCAAACCAGAAGAGGTCGAAGTATTTTGGAGAGAAGTCTACGAAGTTCAGCATAGACTAGACGAAGACTCAGAAAATATAAATAGCTTCAAGGAGTTATGTGTTGCCCTCATAACACCTGATAAAGAATGCCCACCCATCACTACCGAGGAGGTGAAAAAAGTATTAAGAGGGATGAAGAATTATTCCGCACCGGGACCAGATTGTATCAAAACCTTCCGGTGAAAGAAGTTTTCTTCAACTCATCAGCATTTGGCCCGTATGTTCACCTCATATTTGAAGTCGGAAGAGCCTATTCCAGAGTGGTTGGTGGAAGGGCGCACAATACTCCTGCCGAAAATAGGCAACTTAGCTGACCCGAAGAACTACAGGCCAATAACTTGTCTGAACACGCTTTATAAGATATTCACAGCAATCCTAAATGATAGGATTGTTCGGGCAATTGAACCTGTATGGCAAGAAATGTATGAACAACGAGGCTCAAAGAAAGGCGTAGCCGGATGTCGAGAGAACCTGCTCATCGATAGATGTGTCTGCAAAGATGCAGCATTCTACAAGCGTGACCTATCGATTACCTGGATTGATTATCGGAAAGCTTTCGATTCGACATCCCATAGACTTATCATCTGACTTCATCTATCTTCACTATCATCATAGACTTATAAATCTTAAAGATTCATCCGCAAATAGTTGGGTGCATAGAGAGATTGATGCCGCTTTGGAAAACCAGATTTACTATCTCATCTGGAAAAGATCGTGTGACAACTAAAAAGGTTACGTTTCAGAGAGGTGTCTTTCAGGGCGACACCATGAGCCCACTCCTCTTTTGCCTTACATTATTGCCACTATCTCTAGCACTACGCCATTCCGATGAGTACTTGTGCGGCAAACCTGCAGATCGAAAGTACAAGGTCACTCATGTATTTTACATGGACGATCTTAAGATCTATGCTAAAAAGAGAGAGCAACTGCATCTAGCTCTGCGGATTGTCGAATGATATACTAAGGAAATCGGAATGGAATTTGGGTTAGACAAATGCGCCAAGGTTTATTTGAAGCGAGGAAAACTTAATGGCATCCCTGAAGATCCTGAGCTCGTTGATAGAAGCGCCATACGACACCTTTGCGCTGGAAAGACTTATACATACCTGGGTGTGCCACAGAGTCGCATTCAGGATGTGACATCTATAAAGGATACTCTCCGAAGCAGATACAAGCGTCTCATCCGACAGATTTGGTCTTCCGAACTGTCGGCGAGGAACAAAGTA
>NC_046665.1:68558572-68561114 GCF_010883055.1 Belonocnema kinseyi
GTATCCCAGAGTCACCGTTCTAGACACCTCACCCAGGTGCCATTCAGCTTTCGGCACGGTTTTCACACCTCCGCTTGGTGGTTAATTCCTTCGGGACCACCCTGGGACAATTGTCCGCGACTGCCTATTTATTTTTTATTATTTATTTTATTATTTATTTTATTTAGCAGAAACCCTTGGTACATGGACCCTCTATCCGCAACCCGAGGACGCGTTCGGTGGCTTTGTCATAGGCCCTTCGGTTTGATTCTAGAGGAATATATATATACACACACACACACACACACATATATATATATATATATACATATATATATATATATATATACATACACACACATATTATGTAATTTACAATTTATAAAGTAAAATTAATTTTTTTAATTATTGCTTCGAAATAGCGGGATGTTTATAATAACTAATTATAAAATGCCTAAATGTGCACTTGTCTGAATTAAAAAAAATCATCCGCTGACAATAGTGGTTTCTTCCCCAAGCTTTCAATGTTCTTGGTCCCAAACAGTAAAAACAAAGTGTGAATCTAACGCTAATTTCAGGGTACCATATACCTGCAACAAAAATTGGTCTTGGCAGTGTGAATGGTACCATTTCACAAGATATCGTTTCCCTCGGGCTTGGAGTACGAAACGTCATCGACTTTCAATTATTTTTACAGTTTTGTGACAAGAACAATCGATGCGTTTGGTACCCCAACTACGAGCGAGGTGGAACTCCATGCGAGGGGCTATTTATTTCGAAGTCCGCTGAAGTCAATGTAACGTTATTTTAACAATGTCGTGCGACTTCAATCTTACTTTCGTGACTTCATTTGACTCTTGTTTTTGAATTCGTTAGTTGTTAACTTCGATCAATTCAAGCGATGACTGTCGACTTCGTTCTGACTTTTCCCTACCTTCATGACTCGGTTTGTCTCGTGCGCGTACTGTACATTGCAACGTGACGTCCTTCTCGATTATTTTTATACCACTCGATCTCGACCTCGATGGATTCATTCTGACTTCGTACTGGCTCGGGACTGACTTCCTACTGGCTGGGTACTGACTTCGTACTTACTCGGTACTGATTTCGCACGACGCTGCGCTCATATTTGTTGACTCACTACGTTATAGGACGACTCTTTTCTTATTCTTACGACTTCAAGTATAGTTTTACTGACTTCGCCATTGCTACAACGAATTTAACGTTACGAGTTTATGGGTGTTATAGTTTTACGTGATTTCTTTAAGACTTCACGAAAAATTCTAACGTTGGAAACATTCGACTTCATAGTGAGTAGCCCTTCGACCCCATCTTGAAATAACCCGCAACAAAATTGATCCCAGAGTTTGTACTGTGCAACGACGATTCTAAGAGACGAGGGACGTCAGTGCCGAGTCAGTATGAAGTCAGGAGCCGAGTCAGTACGAATTGAGAGCGAAGTCATCGAGATCGAGATCAAGTGGTATAACAATAATCGAAAAGGATGTCACGCTGCAATGTATAGTACGCGCCGAGTTAAACCGAGTCATGGAGGCAGGACGAAATCAGAACGAAGTCGACAATCATCACTTGGATTCATCGAAGTCAACAACTAACGAATTCAAAAACTAGAGTCAAACGAAGTCACAATAGTACGACTGAAGTTGCACGACATTATTAAAATAACGTTACATTGACTTTAGCGGACTTCGAAGTGAATAAACCCTCGCCAAGAGATTTGCCACTCGTGTGATTGAACGAGTGACAAATTTGATTCTTCATTCCGGGTTTATACATACCGGGTTCTTTTGCATTTGTGTTGAAAATATAATTCATCTCTAATGAACTTTTGCGCGCTAATATGCACAAATTACAGTCGCATGCAGAATCGGATCTCATTCTCGTCACTGTCTTTAATGGTGCAAAGGGGGAGGGTCGGTAAGGCCGGTTTTTGGCCTAATTTATTTTTGGACCAAAAAATCTGAAAAAATCATGGTAGTATCTTATAAGTATCCCGAGTCGATTGTACGCTAAACGGACTACCCTCCACCCCCCAGCCACCCCCACCCCCCTACAAATATAGGAAACACCACTACCCACCAACTGTATTTTCGAGAGATTTGACACTCTTAAACATGTATTCTGAGGTTAGCTCGGGTTTACTATGGTTTTCGGGGTCGCCGAATACAAATCTGGCGTCCTTTGACTTTGATCGTCTCAGGTTCAAGGTCATTGGAAGGTCAAATCGAGAGAAAACGGTAAAAAAATCCAAAAAAATACGTTATAGGTTTTTGGAGTCGCTAATTACGAATCTGTCATCAGTTGAACTCTATCGCTTCAGGTTCAAGCTCATTTGAAGGCCATTTGAAGGTCAAATCGAGAAAAAACGGTTAAAAAATATATATATGTTATAGGTTTTTGGGGTCGCTGATTACGAACCTGGTGTCCGCTGACCTTTATAGCGTCAGGTTCAAGGTCATGGGAATGACATATTTTTTTTATTTTTTCAGCGTTTTCTATCGATTTGACTTTCAAATGACCTTGAACCTGACGCGATAAAGGT
>NC_046665.1:68561214-68573631 GCF_010883055.1 Belonocnema kinseyi
ACTCGGGATACTTATAAGATACTACCATGATTTTTTCAGATTTTTTGGTCCAAAAATAAATTAGGCCAAAAACCGGCCTTACCGACCCTCCCCCTTTGCTGTAATCCGGCAGCTGGACTCTTTTTGTTGGGTCGTTTCGATGCTGATAAAGGCTACGCTTACAACTGGAGAACAAAACGATAGGTCATAACGCCTTAAGAATCTCGGCTAACCTAGCTGGAAGTATTACAAAAAAATCTTAAATATAACCGACAGCTGTGCATGGCCGTCTGCAAATTTCTGTGAACTATTTTATAAAAATTTTGCTACGCTCATAATAATATATATAATAAGATTTCAGATTTTTGAAATATTTCAAATTATTATCAAATTAAAAGTCATTTAAATTCTACCGAAATTCCTAAAAAATTCTAAAAAATTTCTTAAAATCTCTTAAATTCATTAAAAATATCTTGAACTCTTTCAAATATTTTGAAATTTTTTAAAATTCGTTTATAAATTAAAAAATTTTCAAAATCAAATCACTCCGGTTAAATCCCTTGAAATTCCTGAAAGTCTATTTAAATACTTTAAAATATTTTTAAATTACATAAAAATCCTTAAACTCTTTTGATTTTTTTAAAATCATTTAAAATGCTTTCTGAGATTTTAAATTCCTTTACTCACTTTTTAAACCATATTAAATCCATTGAAATGGCACAAAATTCCTGAAAATCACTAAAAATCTCTTGAACTCATAAAAAGTATTTTAAAGTCTCTAAAATCTCTTGAAAATTCTTTTGCTTTTTTTATTCTTCTCAAATATTTTAAATTCTTTAAAATTACTTGAAATATTTTGAAATTCATTTATAAATTTTTTTCTCTTTTCATTAAAAAGAATGTTTAAATCCCTTTATGCCGATCTCTGGGCCGACTTTAGCCCAGAGTTGGACCAGTAGTCGGCGTTACTCGTTAACGAAAGATGTCCCTTTAGTTGCCCCGATGGTTGATCCATGTTTGGGCCATTGTTAGGCCAATTGTCGGCCTTACTTCTTCAGAATTTTTAAATCCCTTTATGCCGATCGCCGGGCCGACTTTGGCCTAGAGTTGGGCCGGTAGTCGGCGTTACTCGTTAACAAAAGACGACCCATAGTTGCCCCGATGGTTGGTCCATGTTTGGGCCATTGTTGGGCCAATAGTCAGCCTTACTTCTTCAGAACTTTCTCAATCCCTTCATGCGGATATCTGGGTCGACTTTGGCCCAGAGTTGAGCCTGTAGTCAGATTTACTCGTTAACGAAAGATTTCCCATAATTGCCCTGATGGTTGGCCCATGTTCGGGCCAAAGTTGGGCCAAGAGTCGGTCCCACGTTGTCTGCCAAGGCTAGCTGTTTAGGTTGGGCCGACAAAAGTATCTTATAAATATAAAAGGTGGCCCAGCTTTGGCTGCCGATCTACGGCGGGCCAAAGTCGGCCCGACTTTGGGCCAACGCACCTGCTCTGGGTGCCGACCTGAATTCGCACCTGGGATATGCTTTTTGCAATATTATCTAGAAAACATTGTTCGCGGTGAGCAGACAAAGATTTTAAGCCAAAAATTGTGACCATGAAATGAGTTTGGACGTAGTTAAAATAATTCACCTACATAAAATTGAGAACAATTGAATTTTCTCTGTATTCATTCCATGAATAATTTTCGTTTTTAGCTCAAATTAGTTAATTCTGATGACTGAATAGAAATTAGGGAAAAAATTAGATGGGGGGGGGGGCTTTGGGTTAAACGTTATCCAAGTTCACCGTGCAGTCAAAGTGCATCTACCAGAACAAATTTCGACACTAAATTCTGAACCGTTAAAGGGGCCAAAACCATTGGGCCCAAAAAATTAGGAACAAAATTTAGAATCCGAAAATCATAAGGTGGACTCGAGACTACTAAATCCTTAAATTAATAATTTCGCGACTTACGAGATAAAAAATCTTGTTTAAACAAATGAAAATTGTTTGAACAATTAAAAATTAGTATAGAGATAAACGAAAACATGTGAACTATCTCTGTAAAGAATATACTGAAGCATATTTGACTACCTTAATAATGTTAAGGTATCTTTGCCAAAAAGTTAATTACTATAATACCCAGTCATTTTTCACTTTTCTTTTATTAATACATTTTTTCTAAATCCATCATATAGTAAAGTATACGTATATCAATGCACAATTTAATAAAGCTTCCAAATTTTAGACAACTTTGTTCAGAACGTATAAATAAATTTAAATTAAAAAATGGCTGAATAATGTTCACATTTTTTTAATATTTATGATTCACAAATATCACTTAGTTAATAATTATCACTATTTTCGCGTAATATTTTTTATGAGATCTCCAGTAATGGTTAATATATTAATTTATCATATTGTAAAATAAGAGGATGTTTTAAAACGTTCAAGCACTCAAAAAAATGTCTGGTTAAATCATGCAGAATTCTGATTAAATATGCTCTTACTATTTTTTCTGGTTAATGTAACCATATTTCTGGTTACTCTAACCAGAAAAAACAGTAAGGCCATATTTAACTAGAATTCTGGTTGATTTAAACAGAAATTTTTTTGAGTGAGTGAAAATCAAATAAACCGTGAATATAGTCGTAACTTTTCCCATATTTTAAAATATTTATATCAGTTCTGGATATATTTTAAGAATATGTTTGTTTTATTATGGTCGCATATTCTGTCACTGTTTGGACATTTCTTGTTTTTTTCGAAAATTGTATTGCCTACAGTGCTCAACTTTTTGGTAATCACTCTTATGTAGCACAATTGTTACCTGTCCCACGAAAGTTGGTTTACTTTTGAGAGTTTCCAGAAAGAACTTCCCCAAATCAGCATTTCCCACTTCAAAGATCACTTTCTCACTCTTCATGATCCTATCTTCAATTACGAATTTGCGAGGGTGAACAAACTGAAGCAAAAAATCAAGTTTTCTTACTTGAACAGGTCATATTTAAAATAATTAAATATTATGAAATATAATTTTAAATTCAGCAAATTTAAATTTGACTCTGAACTGCTTAATATAAATAAAATTGGTTTAATCTTGAATTTTTAATTGCACAACTGTTTAACTTTGTATTTTATATGCACCGAGAAAAAAGAACACTTAAAATTATTACACTTTCAAATTTTCTCTAACCATAAATTCAGAGATGAATTTCAGCAAGCAATTTTCTAAATTTTACTTTTGGAATTTAATTATAGTTTTCTTCAATTTAGATAAACTTTACTTTAATCTGAACAAATTTCTACGTAATGTATGTTTACTTAATTTATTATGAATAAATTTAAATGTACAGTTTAACAATTTTTACTATTCTTTTTTACTGTGCGCCTTCAAAAAGAATCTGTATAATGTGTTGAACGTTAAATTTGGCAAATGTTACATTTCAAATATAATCGATTTGCAATGTGTTGTTTTTGAAGGGGTGAAGATCTGCACAATTTAAAATTGTAGCATAAAAAACTCATTCGAAGGCCTAGATCATGTAAAAATGATTTACAATAAACTGGATTTATAAATTGGGAAAATGTTTTTCTGGTTTTAATTTAAACATTATACTTTAGCAACATCTTTTACAACAAGACAATCATCAGTGATATCCTCACAAAGAAAATTTATATATTTTCAAATCTTTGAAATAGCACGCAATTATATAGTTTAAACGTTTACCATTTTGCTTCTGTCTTCACTTAAAACTTATTTAACATTACTTAAATCCTTTCACTATGAGTCACGTTTCTCATTATTTTACTATTACTATAATTTCCCTTGTAAGAGAAGAATAAAACTGGAATGAAATTTTCAGCTCACTGTGATATCCACAGTAGTTGCTCGGGGTTTTATATCTTTCTTTCTGATGACTTTTTTTTCGATTGGAAATGTTGTCAAACAGAAACCTTAGATAAGATATAGGCATTTTGCTGCAGATAAGTTACGCAAAAGCATTTCAACTTGTAAACACCTTTTTAGGGCATGCCGATGAAAATATCTGAATGTTATTTCCGGATATATGTATAAGAACTTTTTTATAATATTAAGGCATTGGATAAACTACTTATTCACAATGTGTCTTAATAGTATTTAACATTAATTTAGGAAAAAATACTGAAAATAAAATATATAAAGAAACTTTTTCATATTGTGCCCTAAAGAGATTTAAAGAAAAAGAGAGAGAATATAGAAGAAAAGAATGGAAAAATGGCGAGAAGAATAAAATTAGGAAAAGTTATTGTGGATGTAGTATGCGTGTACAGAAGAAGAGGAAAGTAAAGAGGGGAAAAAACCGCAGACTGAAGGTACAACAGCTGGTATAGAATGGTTAAGGGGCAGTGATAACCAGAGTGCCTGAAAAAGATTAAAAAGGGGAGCAAATGGAATAGAGTAGTGAGATTCAGAATGGGAGAGGGTAGAAGAGCATGCAGGTATTGGATGAATGAAGAAGAGAATGTGTGTAGAGTATGTAGGTATGGGCAGGAAACATGGTTGCATGTATCAGAGGTGTGTACAGTGGACGAAGGGGGAAGGGAGAGTACAGAAGAGAGGATTAAATGGATTCTGAATGAAAATGGTCAGTGGGAGGAATGGGTGAAGAAGCTAGAAGATCTGAGAGAGAGAGAGAGAGAGAGAGAGAGAGAGAGAGCTAGTTGCACAGGATAGTAGACAAAAAAGCCAAAAAAAGACTCCGAAAGAAGAAGAGTTACGAAGTAGTAGAGCGAATAGTTCGTAAGATAGTAAAAGGCTTGATTGTAAGAATACTTGTAATGGTTATGTAAAGACTCTCAAAACTGTAAAAGGGAGAGAGTATAAACAAATAAGGAACAATAATGAACGTAAAAATATATTTTTTATTTTTGGCTCATATTACGGCGCTGGGGGGGGGGGGGAGAATAAAATTTATAAGTATGGATTTATTTCGCAAACAATCCATCTTGTAAATCGATTTGAAATATATTAATAATTTTTATTAAATTTTCACATAGTATAAACAGTAAACATTGTGCCATTTAATTTGATAATTCTATGGCTAGGTCCCCACCTCGAAAAAGAAGGCTCCTCCGCTTGCTGTAAATAATAATTGAATTTTTCAGATGAAAAGCAATGAAACTAAGCCACATGATATGAATCTTGAAGCAAACAATTTAATCAACTCTAACTAAGAGCACATTCATTGTGACGCAAGCAAAAGTACTTGAAACAAATAAAGATTCAAGAAAAAAGATAGGAAAATTATGATTGTATATGATTGTAGAGTTTTCAATTGAAAATTGTCATCATGAAATTAAAATACTGAAATGAATAATTAAATGAATGAATGTATGAATAAATAAAATGAATAAGGAAAAGAAAAGAAAATAAATGTAAATTCCATATTTTTCCGAATCAACAGTTTCCAATTTTGGGCGCAGCATCTTTTTCATTCAGTATTTTTTGTCGTTCAATCGGAGAAGAGAGAAACAAGGTATATCCAGAAATTGAACGCATTAACCGATTTTCTTCTTTCTTTTTTTAATCGTCTTATCGTTATGTAATGAACCGAATGGCGAATATTAAAATTAAATTCCTTAATATTTGCTCATTTCTAATTTCTTTAAACCGACTGTAATCTCTAACAATAGGAAAGTTGAGTGAGGCATGACAGGCACTCAATCTAAATTCTCGGCTCGATCCTAGGTTTACGATGTTTTAAGTATCGTCGAAAAAATATCACTCTACACCACCCGCTGCTTCATAGCCAGTCAGAGGCCTGAGAACTATGTTCGCCATGAGTACCCTCATGGTGGCGACTTGCTACTACCCAGGCGCAAAAATGCATTAATTTTCAATTAATTGCAATAAAACAAGAACCAGTCCGAGTCGAAATATAGGTCCTTCTTATATTCTCCATGGATCTGAATAAATTCTTTTTGGATTCTCCTTACTGCTCGTCATCCTTGTTTTATTCTCTTACGTCTTATTTAGTCCAATTTTAATATTTTTTGAGTCTCTTTCAGATTTTTTCAGCATTTTTCAAGTTCTCATTTACATCTCTTATAATCCCTACAGTAATTTTAGTCCGATTTTAATACTTTATAATTTCTGAAATAATTTAAAATCCTGTTTAGAGGTTTTAAATGTAAAATTATTAAAAGTAATATTAAAAATTAAGTGAAATATTAATGAATAACTATTTTTAAATATTTATCATTTTTGCTTATAAAATATTAATGTGAATATTAATTAAAATTTACTGCATACTGTAAGGTAATAAGATATTTATTCGAGATCTTTTTGGTTGATAGGCAATCCAACATACATTGCAATATCGATATTCATATAAATACAAACAGACAAGAGATTTGCAGTTGGTACAATAATTTCATTTTCGATGACATCACAATGTTGTAAAAATGATAGACTATTAGAATGAAAATAATCACCTTCAGTCTGAAAAACGCTACGGCAAATAAGTTCGCTTTGTAGAATTGTAAAAAATGAACTTTCACATTCGCAGTTTTGAATCTCGCAATTACAATTATGCATTTTAAGAAAACTGAATTATACTTAATTTACATTTATTATTATGAATATATTAAACTGCAGATGAACATGTTTGTAAATTATTGTCTTTATACGTACTCGCTACATATAATTTGCCATTTTTTAACAATCTTGAGAATGTAAGTATTATAAAGTTTCTCAAAATATGAACATTTTGTATGGCCCTTTGAATCAATTCCGGTATTTCTACATGAAAATTATGAACTCGAACACTGTAACAATGATCCAGAATTTTCTGATTGATTTTTACTTGACACTTTTTCTTTTGACAGAAATTTTTTAATTTGCCATCGCGTAACGTCTCCATTAGTTTTTTCATGGAGATAAATTGATTGTTAGGATTAATTATTTGAGTATCAATGTGATCAGTACCATGAATAAGTTTTAGAAACTGGCCATTTAAATCGAAGGGTAAACCACTCTAAAATCATGATTTTCTTAAATCAAAAATCTGTAGACGGTGTTAAAATAAGCGCAGCTTTATTTTACTTGAAGCAACGTAACTGTCGATAAAATATGTTTCTTATGTATAACATAAGCTTCTTATTGCATAAAATGAAGTCATTCACATATAAAGAAAATCGATCAAAATCGAAGGTTAAGAAACAAAATCACAATTGTAGCCACACGTATCACGCCGCTAAGCGAAATAACGATAGCATAAGCATCGAATAAGGAAAAATAGCATTCGATCGCTTACTACAGCATGTGGATTTCTTGGAGTCTTACTCTTCGTGACGAGTCGGCTATACTCGGAACACATCGGGCCAGTATATTCATTGTGAGAAGCGTGATCGAGAAATCAATGCTATTTCTATTGTCGTGCAACTTCCTTTGATCTGCCACGCCACTATAAGTGACGAGCTTTTATCGCTATAGCTTACAAGAAAGGTAGAGTAACTCCGGCGGTACGAATAACGATCGCCTACTGCGTTGATGTTATTCTTACAGAGTCGTAAGACAGATTCTTCGACTTAGTTACTTTAGCGTCACCGATATAAAAAAATCAGAGCACAAACGTTCATATAACACTAAATATTGTTTCGCTGATTTTACTGATTTTAGAGTGGTTTACCCCTCGATTGAAATGCTCATACTCAAAACAAGTGTACAACCAGAATGGTCCAAGTCTTTGAACAATGTCAGGAAAGTGTACAATTTAATGTATGTTAGTTGAACAGTATCGTAATCCATATAAGGTCTCAAATTGCCTAACGCATTTATTTAAAAAATCGCGACTTATTTCGATCGTTTGTGGTGTTATTGCGGAGATTTAATTGACGTTAGTCTGTTATTAATAATGTCAATAAATGCATATAAGGAGATGGGCTTCGTACGATGATGAACATTAAATAGTAAATTTAATACTCTTTTTACGACACCACCGCCTACGCAGTGCATTCGATCGAGTCCCATACCCTGAATAAAATCCGGCATTAATTTTGAAAGGCCTGTTGGCCTTTTACATTCATAACAGTTTCATCTGTGTAGCTCGATCAGCAAAATGCTTGTGAGTTCTCAGCAGGTCTCGGGTTCAATTAATTTTCATAAGAAAATGCAAGAACATGACCATGAGGCTCCAATGGAACATTTACACCTTAAATCAAGCAAAATGAACAATCATATTTACTATTGAAAATGGTAAAATTTAAACATACACATCTAGTAGGTGTGTCACAACTTCCTGTAAGAAGAACTCCTCTCACATTTATCTTCATATTAATGCTTGGCACAAATATTTTAATGCCATTGAAGAGTTTTTCTAAATCTGACCGAAGACTATACAAAAATCTATTCATGTCAGGCTTATTGTCGCCATGCCACAAACCAGCAAGCAAAGTATTTTCTATCTTTTTTATATTTTCAAAAGGCAACTCGTTAATACTAAAATAAATAGGACAAATGCTTATTTTCGATGACTTAAATACAGGAACACCATCTGTGTATCAGGAAAGAGAAATGTTTAATGAAAATTAAATTGTTTAAGCGTAAACAGAGAAAATCTCAATGAGCAATTTGCAGAGTAAAAATTATATAATGAAAATTCAGTAAAAAATACAATGATTGAATACAGATTAAATAGAAACATGAGACGTCAACCCAAGTACACGCATTTACTCCCTCGGAGGCTGACGCTCGACTAACCCATGCACTGTATCCGACCCCAAGCGACGGCCTCAGGTCAGAGTGCAATAAATGAGAAACTAAGTCTTAGAAGAAAACTCTAAGAAGGCATACATCAAAACTAACATTCATTTAATAATATTCTTAGGATCAGAAAGAAGGCCATTATCACTCCACGCTTGATATAAAGTACCATCGTAAATGTCTGATATAGTATTCGGCTGATGCACTGGTCTATAAAATCGATGCTACAATTTAGCATGAAAATCTCTTTTCTTATACATTTCCTTTAACTGTTCCAGAAATGGCAATTGAACAAAGAAACCATTTTTTTAACTGGACTAGATGGACATATTTCATCACTTGAGGTTAATATACACGTAAAAAAGTTTTTTTACAAATGTTTTTTTAAATCATTTTTTGCCCAGACAAAAATACTTACGGAATTTATACAAGCTGTATCTTTTTACCTCTTGATTAAAAAAGTGGAAGTTACTTACTGTAATAATGTCGGACAGACATGTCATTGTTACGTTGTGTTGCATTACAATTGTTAATATCAATAGCATGCTTGCCTAACTCGAATCATCCGCTTCTGCGGTGTTTCTGTAATTAAACGAATAGCACTAAGAATGTCAAGTGTAAATTTATAATGCTAAACAATTCATGACCCGGATCAAAGAACCGGTTATAACTTTCTGGTTCTTAGAGTGAAGAGATCTATTATCGCTGGAGTTTTAAACAATGGTCAGAGGCCCTTCTTTATGCATCAGAAAGTTATAACCGTTTCTTTGACCGGGGGCTTAATTTTAAGTTTTAAAGCGTTCCAAAATACGATAAGCTTATTTTAAAGACACTTGCATCAAAGAATTTCATGTAAAAGCGTTTTAAATTGAAACACTTAAAAATACAACACTTTATATGGGGATGTTCGAAAGTACGCAAGGCCTTGCGCGAGGGGATTATACGCTGTGTTACTTGGGGCGAGGGGGTCACTAGAGATTTTCTACGTAATGTTGCCAAGGTAAATTTTTTCAAAATTAAATTGCATAAAATATGAAATAAACAGAAATAAAATTTTCTTGATACATCATGGATATTTTAAGTAAATTTATTTTTAAAATAAGCCTCACAACAAAATTTAAACTGTCTATTGTTTCGTGAATTATTCATAATTTATCAAATTTTGGAATTTTCACTTTTCTTGCAATATCTTTTTAAAGAATTAAAACAAAATTTCATTGCACAGACTCCAGATTCAAATCTAACAAAATACAAGTAGTCTCAGATTTCTAGCTATGATTTATTTTAAAAAATTATAATAATTTACAAACTCAAAAATTAGTTGGATTTTTAACCACAGCTTTTACATTTAACGCTACATATGTTCTCGTTTAATTTTTTAATATATCACTATATTAAATTTAGAAAAATCACATACTATAAAGAATTATAAATTATAATAAATTTAATTTGAAAGCCACTTTTAGTAAAAAAGATAATAATAAAGTATTCAAGTGAAAACTCTTTAAAATTAAATCATTATTATTATAAAAACGAAAAAATATATCTTGAAAAAAATTAATTACGCTTTTGAAAATTTAAAAAATTAAATAATCCTTATAGACTGACAAAGAAAACTCTAAAAACGTGACAAATTCTAGCACTGTCTTGGAATTAGCTTTAGATAGTAAATAAAATAATTTTTTAAATGATTTTGCTCACCCAAGATTATTTTGATTTCCTTCATGAATAAAATGTTCAGGATTTATTTCAATTCCTGGCTGGTTTATCCCGTATTTCACAAACCTAAAATGCATTTAAATGATAAGTAAACACTTTTATTTTACATAAATATGTACCATTTGACAGTTAAGGCTATTTTGAAAATTAAAATTAAATAAGGTAAAATTCGAAAAGATAAAATTCAATTTTATTATAAATAACATGACAATTAGGCAAAAACAAAAAATACTCACATTTCTGCTGGTAATAGAACTCTTGGATTATTGGGTACATCAGGGTCGTTGTCTTCATGATTTCGATTAATTGTAAGTAATCGGAGGGGTACATAAATCTTGCAATCAGTTTACACACATTGTTGCAATCACCTTGCAATCACCATGCAATCATTTGAAATCACTCACAATCACTTGCAATCACTCACCATCACTTGCAATCACTCAAAATCACTTGCAATCACCCACACTCACCTGCAATCACTCTGCATTCGAATGCAATCACTTTCCAATCACCTGCAATCACCCTTTAATCACCTGAATTCACCCTGTAATGAAGTTTAATCACTCTGCAATCACATCTCGACTTGGATATTATTTTCTATTTTTTAAATGCCATCATTTAAATAACAAAATCTATAATTTATTTTTGTATCGATTTTATCATTTAATTGAACACTTTTTGAAAAATAATATCTAAATACACTCATGGTTATTCATGGTATATTAAAAAATAATGTATCGCCCCATGCAATTGATATTATTGCTTGTCCCTCGGCGTGCAAACATCTTTCCAGCTGACGTCACGACTTGAAATCCCTATCTATCGTCTGCTACGTCAAAGGCGACGTCCTATATCGGTCACTATAGTATCTTTTTATGGTATACATACGTGTATGTACACTGAAATTATTTTTTGCATTTGTATCTATTATTCTAATAAAAATGGCATATGTCTACATCTACATAAATTTAAAAGGAGAATCTTGTTGATAACTCGACGTCTGGATTTTGATACGGGTGTAAATGACAAGTAAAAAGATTGGATAAGAATAGTGATAAAAACTGTCATAATAGGACCCAAACTACTTCTACCTCGACTTCTACGGATACTCCGGCGATCAAGGTAAATAATTTGTTCTATATGTTACTAATCTTTTTCAATCCACTTCTTGATCTGTTTTCTAATATAATGACCAAATGTTTTCTATGAACCAATTCTGCCATGTGTCCCATTTATTCCATTGCATCAATCTAACCAATTTTTTTAGGTTAGAATATAGGTGCTTGAATAAACATCTGATTGCTAAATTGCGTACAACTGATCGCGCCTGTCTTTAATAAAGATCAAGTGACATTTTTTTAAACCATTTTTTCGTTAATCAATATTATTTTCATATATGATTAAAATCTGGTACGTTTCTATTTAACAAACAAAAATTTAAATCTAAGAATTTGGTTATATGTGTGCTATAATAGGTGCACAGGATTAAAATAAATAAAAAGAATTGAAGGCTAAAAATTTGTCAAATGTAACAGCCTGAAAAATTGCCGTCTGTAATTTTTTTTAACTACACGAAGTTGTAATCCTAGTAGATCCATGGATATTTTAACTCTCACGCTGTTATGTACTTAATCATAACTTCTACTGAAGTTGATCAATTTAACTTATATATGCTTGTTTCTATACAGTTTTATATAGTTTTAGGCTAAAAAAAATTATTTTAGAATAGAACAAGTATTTTATGCCCATTTTTTTATTTTAAACATATTTTTGAGTATTTTTACAAGTGAGTTTTTCTAACCTTAAATTTTTCAAAAGATATTTTTAAAAAAAGTTTGATTTTTTCCCTTAAAAATGATATAGGGGATAAGGTTGCTTTTGGGATTGTACCAGGTGTATACATATGAAACCGGTATTTTTTCAAGAAAAAAACACATTTATTTCAAGAGAATGATAACAAATATTTTATTCAAAGTATGCGCC
>NC_046665.1:68573731-68578150 GCF_010883055.1 Belonocnema kinseyi
CAATAAGCCAATTAGCACAAATGGTAAGTTCCGACAGTGCCTACAAGTGTGCCTACTGGCCGCTAAATGGCAATACCGGTTTCATATGTATACACCTGGTAAGAGGGTTCTCGCGCCCAGCTACCGTGCCACGAAATTCTATAGTGTAACTAAGCACATCATAGGTCTCATTGTGTCCATTGAATAATATTATCATCCCACTTGGCACGGAATGTCTTAAAGACGTCCTTAGAATGAACCAATATGTTATATGATTTGACGTCTTCAAGACATCCTTTGGATCTTTTCATGTCTTTAAAAGGTCATCAGTGCGTCCTTAAGACGTCCGCCGAAAGAAGTATAAAGGACAGGTTTATGACTTGCTTGCAACAGGGATATGATTACAGTTGTTGAATATTTTATCAACCTATTATTTTATTTTTATAATGATTTTCGAAAGACCCATTGTCCCAAGTTACATACGAATCATACAATATCTTTAATTTTGTCTAGGTATAGAAGTTTTCAGTTTCAGAAGTCATGGGTTCTTAATTTGTTTTAAATGCCGTTACTAGATATAAAATAAATATATTGCTTTGAATCACTTAAAAAATTAATGAAAAACAGTTTTAAAAAATGAAAAATAATAATTCTACGAAATAATAAAAATATATATTTAAAAAGCGTTCAAATTGAAAATTAATTAAAAAAATTCGAAATAATATTAAAAAATTGCTCAATAATTACAATCATATTTTAATAATATTATTTCTGGATACAATGAGACCTACGTTGTACTTAGTTACAATATAGCAGTTGGCAAGACATCAATCGGACGCAAAAACCCTCTTGTAAGTTCAATAGCAATCGTGTCCCCACTTTCTATCCTAGGTATTTTTCAAGGGAAAAAATCAGGCTTTTTTAAAAATATTTAGAAAAAAGTTTAAGTGGTCGGATTGAAAGATAAACTCAAAAATATTTTTAAAATGGAAAAATGAGCATGAATTATTTGTTTTATTTCGAAATAATTAGTTTTAGCGTACAGCTCATTATAAAATGTTTAAAAACACTCATAAAAAAGATAAATTGATCAACTTTTGTAGAAGTTATGATTAATTAAATAACAGCGTACGAGTTCAAATGTCGAAAATTCGAGACTATATATATTACGGAATTAACTTTATAGTTTGAAATAAGTTTGTGAATTTTAGGACTTAAAATGCATCCATTTATACATATGCAGTGGTCACTCTACATTTTGGTTTGAAAACTATATTTTTTAATAGGTTCTTACGGGAAATGGCACTCAACAGGATCAAGGGGAAAATTTGATCATGGCTACAGATGTCTCCTGGCTTGAAATTGCAGATCATCTTTCTTTATACGCCATTCCACAGTGTCTCACCAATTTACTGACATGGCAAGTATATGCGAATGATCTGCCTTTGAAAGATTTCTAACCTTTTAATTTTGACGAATTGGAGGTTTTCATAAAGCAGAAATTGCCGAAGCTACTGAAAGTTGACGAAGATCGTTCAAAATATTTCGGATCGTATGCAGATCAAATTGAAATGTTCGAAATACCTTCAGGTGACCGAAAATTGATATTAAACGTAGTTCAGTGGATGAAGGAAAATTTTTAAATTCCTACTAAATCACTGAATGAACGTGCGCAAAATGCAATCATATCGGCAAAATCTAAAAATGTTCAGATACATAAAAGGAGCTCGAAAAAAGAGTTGATATTATACAAACATCAGATTTGAATGCTCAAATGCTGGAGGTCATTAAATTTATCGGATCGTACTGCAAGAATCCTAAGAACGAATTCCATCTAGACACTATTGCTAAATTGACAGATTAAAAAATTTTTAAAATCAATGTAAGTGTCAATTCTTCTGGCAGCCTTTTTGCACACATGGTCTGCCCTTTTCCGAAATGCAAGGAAGGTGGTAATAAAAAAGTTACGAAGCCTGATGGCAGAAATTGGGTCGTAAGTAACTTAACGAGGCACTTGCGTATGCATGACGATAAATGTCGCCTTAATACGAATAATTTGGATAACTTTGTCGATAAATTCAATGATGAAAATACAACAAGTCAATCTCCTGCTTCTAAGCGACAGCGAACAGATTTCGAAGGCGAAAAGAGCTCTGAAAACGGTCAGCAAAAGTTGACTTCTCCCCGAGCTTCTCCCACAAATCATAGCTCTTGCCAATAAGCATTCACCGGAAAGTCCGAATTTTGTCAGTCCCGGAAAAGAATAGCGGCACCTCTTCCCCGGGAAGAAACAGCAGACGAAGAACGTAATTTTAAGAAAGACAAACGGAAGGATTCTCGTTATAGCCGTGAAGAACATTCCAAGCGTGCCCTTTAGCGAATTCTTGGTTGTCAAACCGTTCTTGAGAATTACTTCTCTATACTAAATGAAGTAGAAGTTCTTCTTGAAGAAAACCTTGTCTTAAAATCAACTCTACCTACCGTCCTGGAAAAAGGAAACATTCGAGAATTGTACTAAAGATTCCGTATCTCCATTTCTGAAAGCTTTACACGATACTGCAACAAAGAACTGTGGTGGTGGAAGCAAAGGTCATAGGTATGATGAAACAAAAACTCTATTCTCTTCTTATTTGTTTCTTATTGGAGGACGTTTACTTTACGAGTCTCTTTATACCAATTTGAAACATTCTCTACTAATCTAATTAATCTAATTTTTCAATTTTGAGTATCCTGTCATTTCTGGGAATTATTCAAAAATCAAGTTAGAGTTTTTCTTTCAACACCTACCAGAACAAATACTACAATTTTCATAAAAATTACAGACAGTAGCTTAAGTTCTTCACATGATTTGACACGAAATTGCACCCATATAATATATAAGTAATAATAATGATTAGAATTATAGCACAAAAGTATATGAAAATAATTGTTCATAAACGGCAATTGCTAACAAAATTTTACAATCACGTATCTTTGTAGAATAATAATTATTCCTTTTACATGTATTGCAATAGCGAATGAACAGCCTAATAATTACAAAATTATATTATAATAACGAAATAAGTGTACTATATTAAATAAACAAAATACAAGATAATTCGTGTGCAAGCTTGATACTGTATTATATTATGAAAATTTTGTATCAGAAGAGAAGGGCGCAGTCCGCCTCAAAGCTTTGAGACGGCCCTGCTGAGCGAGCAGCAGCTGTGAGGAAATCTGGAGAAAACGGCTGTCTGCCGCTGAGAAATATGACGAAACTTTTTTTTCTACGCCTGTGCCACCCGCCTCGCCTCATTAAATTCTGAATTATTCTGAGCAACTTTAATCGCGAAATTAAAATTTTTATTCAGTTTTGTGGTCGAAATATAAATCAGGGTACATTACTACACATTTTAAGCCATTAAACAGCGCGATAGCTCTATTCAATCCCTAAATAAAAACATTCTACAAAAATCCTTTCAAAACTGATATTTTTAAATATTTTAAATTTTTAAGGTCTCTACTAGATTCTGAACATGTTGTAGGAGACTCCAGAATTTTTTCAATTTTTTTCCAACATATTCTTAGCTCTGGGGTCATGTGAAAGTTAGCGTGTCTCAACAATGGGCCTCGCGACCGCATTTTTACTTGGATTTTGCTAATTACCTCGGAACGAAATTTTTTGACGCAAATTAGAGAAACACCACTTCATTAAGAAAACTTAGCGGATTTGTGTGGTTCTTATGCGAAACTCTTCACATTTTTTTCTGCGGAGTTATTGCCTTCTAAAGTGAGGGGTCTTGATTTTTTGCGGCGATATTAGTATCGAGAAAGTTACCCATGCCCGCCTGGATAAGTGAAGTTGCCACGCGTAACTATACTAAGTTAAAGTACGATGTCAGATTCAACCAAATCGTTGGAAATGTACTGCCTTTTGATTCTAATAGACTGCCAGTTACTGAGTCGTATCCAGCTACATCGATAGATAAAAATCAGCAATTTTTTGAAAAGGGAATTCGTGCAAGCTATGCATATGCCATTATGGCACAGCCCTGCAAGGAAGGAAGTCCTACTTTCTGTCTTTCCTTGTACGGTACTGATAATAAATTCAAAGCAGATCACGTATCCAAAAGATGGGAATGGATATAGAATGTAGCAGAGAAAGAAGGGATCTCAGTGTTTGGTTACTCGTCAAATGGGGATCCTAAGCTACTGAAAACAATGCCTTTGCGCATGTTTCCAGAGAACCTCAACTTTTCTCGAGAAAACTATGGGCAATTATGTGGCCAGCTGTTCACACTTAAAAATTCTTATTTCGGAGAGACCTAAAGAAGAACATACTAGGCAGTCTGATAATTTCCTGAAAAATGAAACACGGAGACGTTTTTTGGGCCAAAGTCGGTTTTATTTTTCAACATACTCTCCTTTTAGGTCGATACAGCGAGTCCAACGATTTTCTAA
>NC_046665.1:68578250-68580177 GCF_010883055.1 Belonocnema kinseyi
GCGTCATTTGAAGGATCAAGCTCGACGAAAATGGTTCACATTAGTGAATACTAATGCCATCTCTTAGAATTTTCAGGTACTTATCAGACTGCCTAGTAGTTTGACGGCGTACGATATTAACGGCGAGGATAAGATGAATTTTTCATCTGTACTTAAAATGATTGATATCAGAGTGACAGATCTTCTTGAAAAGTATATTCAAGACAGTAATGCGACTATTACTTATCTGTTTAACCTGCGACTGATACTCGAAGCATTTTTAAATAAGACTTTAACTCCTACTGAACGAGTTTATAATATTTGGAGAGTAACATTCTTCATGCGAGTATGGAGAAAATGGCTATTAAATGAGAAATATAAACTTTCAGAAAATTCCGTCAGCAGCAACACCTACATGTGCGTTGAAATAAATGCCCACGCGCTTCTTAAAATCATTTGACATCTGAGATCTATAGATTCATGTCACCTCTTTCTAGCATGGCTATATTTAAATCAAGCGTGTGAGGCTTTTTTCAGGCAGCACGAACTCTTACCACTACGCAGTCTACTGTTGTAAACTTCTCTATGAAGGACTTTATGTATCGGGAACGCAGAATTGCATTGCAAATGGAAATCGCATCTCGACTTAGTAGTGATAATGATTATGTTTTTCCGAGAGCGAAGAAAAAGTTTGTTAGCATCTCTAGCCAAAGATAAGGCAAATAATGATTCTCTTCCTTCTGATCCTCAAATCTTAGATATCATCAACAAGGCATGGTTAGATGCATGTAAGAATGCTGAAAATTTGGGAATATCTACTGATGGTATTACCGCTACTCCTCCAAAGCTTAGTCATGCTAAAATTTTGTGTGAAGAAAACGAGGAAGAAGACGAAAACGAAATAAATGCCGGCCTCACGGATTTAAACGTGACTGTTCAGGAGGCTGAGTATCCAGATATTGCTATCGATCTCTATGAAGCTTCCGGTGGAGTCCTCGCTTCTGATGATGATGTGCCTGAGCTCTCGTCTAACAGTCCATTCATAAAGCTGATTAATTCAAGAGGAGAAGCCGTAGCTATTAAGAAGAACATTTACTGTTGGATTCTCATTACAGGGACTGCGTCTATTCGTAGTGATAGATTGATGCGAGTTAAGGCACCTCTACCAAAATCCCTTGCGGACGTTAGTCGTCTTGTACCTAGTCTTTTAACTACTGTGGAAGAAGAGTTACCTTTAGGTACTTGGTGCGTATTTTTTTGTGAGAATTACGGGTTTCTAATTGGAGGACTTTTAGGATTTTCCTACCTAACTGGGAAAACAAAAAAAGCTCGAACATATACTAATCATAAAGCTCCTGTAAATGTACTAAACGATTCTCGTAAAAAGGGTTTGGGATGTGTATGCAGTTGGTATACTTGTTCTATTAAAGATGCAATTAAAGCCATTAAAGGAGAAAAACACGTATTTCGTGATATTAAAGATTATAGAGCAAGTATACCGACTCCTATGACAACAGAAGAAAGTCTTAAAATTCATCTTTCAACGTTAAAGGGATAAATTGGTATTAAGTTCCATATGACGACTTGATACTTAACTTTGACATGATTTCGACTCAGAAAATAAACTTATTGCATAAAGGTGTTAGTTGGGCGTATAATCTAAACAATGAATAATACAAACTACAAAATAGCCTCGGAAAGGACTGGAACTTTTAATGACAAAAGGCATGCACACGGAAAATCTAAAGGTCATGTTTCAGGCGACGAATGGACACTGAGTGTTTGGAATGCTAGGGGAGTAAATGATCTCAAGGTAAAAGAATTGCGCGAAACTATGGACGCGAAGAAACTAGATATTTTATGCGTACCCGAAACAAAGAAAAAGGGATGCGAAACTAAAGACATAAAAAACGGCGTGCTGAAAGGCGGATTCGAAATATGGTCAGGA
>NC_046665.1:68580277-68589769 GCF_010883055.1 Belonocnema kinseyi
AATCTCTATCCCATCCACACACTACTCCTTTCCCCTGCCGAGTGAGTCACGCCTACCCCGAAAGGGAAATGGCTTAATGGTGTAATAATAAAAAAAAAAGTTGAAATCTAAAGTAAAGGCAGGAGAAAAGTAAGGACCAAAGCGGAGAGGTAAACGGGGCGAGAATAATAAGCTATCATTGATTTAATACGAGTAAATTTTTTAAGAGACTATTAATTATTTAAGGAGTACAAAAAAACTCGATCATTGTTGTTGAAATCATTATTGTTAAAACCCTAATTGACTTATTATTACTTGAAGTTGTTTTATACCTTAAATTTGAAATTTTGGAAATTAAATCTACAAATAATCTATTTTAATAAGAAAAATCATAGAAAAACATCTGCGAAATAAGAAACATTTGTGCTTTTTAATACTCTTGCAGGGTTAAATTAAAATGTTCAATCTATCTAATAAATTATTTAAAATATTAAACAAATTTTATGTTAGTGACTTTCGCTGTAAATTAATATTTTCAAACAAAAATTTTAATATAAAATCATAAATTTTCGAGGTCTTGTAACTTTAAAAAATCTAGGTAAATATTTCAGGTTTTGTTATTTTTTTTTCTTACTGCAAATCAACATTTAAAATTCAGAATGTTGTCGGTAATTTCTGGCATTTGAAAAAAAAATTAAAGTTCTTAAAAACTTCAGGTGTTTAACCTGAAATCGGGGTATTTTTTAAGAAAAATTTTTCGAATGAAATCCAATTATTTACATTTAAAATATATAAATATATCAATTATATTTCAATTTAAAAATTGCTTGAGACCAAAAATAATAATAATCGTGCGCATATATGTTTTCTAGTAAAATAAATAACTGCCACAATCAATACTTTTCAAGTTGATGTTGCTATCTTACCCATAATCTAATTTTCAGAAAATCATAGAAACCATTAAAAGATCTATCAGAATGTATCTTGGTACAAGGAACAACCTTTTGAGTCACAATAGTGTTATATTCCAAAATTAAAAGTCTTCCTGTAAAGAATTTTTAAACATTTAGAAGTCGGTATTAGTAGATCATAAAAGATCTTTGAAAGTTCGACAATAGATAAATCGATGCGCCTTGAAAGCGCCTACAAATATAACATAAAATTTGCATGCTACCGTAAAAATGGAGGAAAAAGATACTCATAAACGTTTTTTGAGAAATTGAAACGCTTTTTAATAATTCTATTTTTTTATTTCTTGATGTCGAATTGTATTTAAATATCTTCAAAAGTAGATTTAAATAATTTGTGTCATACGATTCCAGCGATTTCGCGGTATCAATGAAGTCTCAAACGAACTCGACGTTTCGAGTTTTATTAACATTCAGGCTCTACCATAAATACATTTAAGGTGGCTTGGGCGTTTGGTGCCGTCCAATGTGGGGGGCACTGTGGGGGCTATCTATCATGCGATCAGTCTTTATTTGAATTTTATTGATATACACATATTATAATGTCATCTTAATAAAAAAGTAGAAAACGACCAAAAAAAGTGACAGAAACATATGATATGCCTCAGATAGTCACAGCTATTGTACAATATTTGCAGTTTTTCATTGAAATTTTTCACCAATGACATTGTCAACCCCCCTTTATTATGGTACTAATCGATTCCTTTTATTTTAAGGCACTCGGATAACATTGATTTATAAAAGTTCGTGATTTTGTTCAAGAGTATTATCTCATTCTGTTGAGCCCTCCCATAAGACTACATGTTAAAATCACAACTTTTTAATAGCGTTTTTTTCGATAATTTCATCGTCAACCTTAGTATTTCTTTTTTGCAAAGTGATCTAGTATATTTTCTTTCGATAATATCAAATTTTCAGAACTGCCTGTGATTTTTTTAAAAAGCGCCCAAGCCACCTTAAAATTGAGTTCAATCGCTTTATCGCATGCAAACATTTTAAATCGACTTAAATTTATTTGAAATAGCTTTGAGTTGAATTTAAATTATTTTTAATTCACATTCTAACCCCCGAAATCGCACATAATTCACCATGAAATCACTGCAATCACTCACCATTTACCGTGCAATCACTGCAGTCATTCGGATTTAACAGTGCAATGAATGCAGTCTCTCGTAATTACCCGTAAAATCACAGCAATAACTAGGAATTTACCCAGCAATCCCTTCAATCATTTGGAATTCCACATAAAATCACTGCAATCACTCAGAATTAACCCTGCAACAACTTGCAATCACTTGCAATCACTTGCAATAACTTACAATCACTTGCAATCACTTTGAATCACTTCCAATCGCTTGAAATTACTTGCAAACACTTGAAATCACTTGAAATCACTTGCAATCATGCAATCGGTGTACAACAGAATTTGGAATAATGTACCCCTCGAAGTAATCTCACCCGGTCACTTCTTCCCCGATAGGCTCTGGCCACTTATATAGGCGACCTTGAAGTATTATAAATCTGATCCCGCTCGAAATATACGGTAGATGGCGCAGGGTTGCTTCCCCTGCCCACACCCTGCAAACCCATAGCCCCTAGCAACGCGCGAGCCACCGTGTTTGTTGTTGCCGGTAATCACACGTTGGAAGGCTTGAACCGTCTTTGGGGTTATTTTTAATGTGGTTCAAATAAAAGTGCAAATTAACTGTTTATACGACCTTCAAGTTCTTGGTGAACCACACTTTCATGAATAAAGCCATGAAAAAACAAACAGAGATACATAAATCATTATTTATGATTTCCTGTTTGTGATTGCTTTCTTCATCTCCTTTACTTTTTCAAGTTAATTAACTGAAAACTATATGGAATGAATGTAACGTCATAATTTATCTTATCTTAGGGATCGGAGTATACGCTAGATAGCGTCTATGGTCCTTCATCTAGACAGCATTGAGTGTCCACAGTCTGTTCGCCGATTCCCAAATTCACTCCCCCTTTTTTTGACATTATTCAACCTTACTTAATGTGATTATCAATTAGTTATACACTGTTTTAAAAAGATTAATAATTTCACCATTTTTTTCTTTCCTATACTATTTAGAGGTTGTATATTGTGTGACCGAATAATTGTTTATAATAATTAATTTTTTGTTGCCAACGGTTGACTTGCACATTTCATCAAAATAGTTGCATTTTTAACAAAAGAGATGGACCTTTAAATCAAAAAATGAATTGTTAACAAAGTATTTGAACTTTGATAAAAAGGATGACTTTTTAATGCGTACCATAACTTCTAAAAGGGTTAACGTACTTTATGTACAGTAGTTTATGAAAAGTAACACCAGGCCACTTTCTTTCAGTGATGATAATTTAATTTAGGGATAAACGTGCCAACAGAATCATTTGTTAAAATAAAATTAACCACAGATATAGAAATAATAATGCCTTTTAGCTCCTCTGACATTCGAGCATGCCATTTTTTCATTAACAATTATTTGAACATTCAGAACTTCACATCCAAAAAATTTTAAAATTACCACTTTGCACTTGTTCGTCTCACTGTTTTCCAAACGATATAGATGATGAATGACAAATTTATGATGGTGTTAAAATATAAACAGTATCCTAATTCTCGCAAAATACGTGAACTTGTGTATAAACGTCATACATACACAGTAAAAACAAAGTCTGATTTCAAGCTCAAAAACGGTCTTGATTTAAGATATAAACGATAGTAGATCATGTCCGATTAAACTCAGCGTAAGATAATAGACTAGAAATAACATGATTATAGGGCTGAACTTCAGCCGTTAAAAAGACTGAAAAATTAACTAATAAGCTGAAATTCAGTCCTTCGATTGCCAATTTTTCGATCGCAAAGCAAAATAAATTCGTATTTTTATTTAAACAATATATATTAAAGTAAATTTATTATAAACAAAGAAATTGTTATTACATTTCCGTATTAATACACTTCTTTTTTCTTGTTCTAGCTTATCTTTGCCCTGAACTTTAGTGTTTTAATTAAAACCTAATTTAAGCATTATTGACAGCTGACTTTTAAATTCAGATTAGGCATTTATTTAAGTCCATACTCTCCCAGTGGGTGCAAAATTTGGCGACGTCTTTACGACATCTTGACGACATTTTTACGACATCCTATGTCCATGTCGTTTCGGTGTCTTTGCGATATCGTAAAGACATCGTCAGATCATACGACTTATTTACGATATCGTAAAAACACCTTAACGACATGGACATAGAATGTCGTGAAGTTGTCGTAAAGATGTTGCAACGATGTCGAAAGGACGTCGCCAAACTTCGTGCCCACTGGGCTGCTTTGCGATCGAAAAATAGTCTATCGAAGGACTACATTTCAGCCCATTCTCTAACTTGCAGTTCATTTTCAGTCTTTTTAACTGCTGAATTTCAGCCCTATAATCGTCTTATTTGTAGACTATTTTTTTATGCTGAATTTAAATAGACATAGTCTACTTTCGTTTAAATCATAAATCGAAATCTTTTTTTAGCGTAAAATCAGACTTTGTTTTTACTGTTATGTGTTCAAAGTGTTGAAAAATTCGCGGGTTATAAACGTGCATTTAATAAATTACGATTGATTTTTTATATAAAAATGCATATTTTTCAGAAGATAAGAATGCATTGCAAAATATGTTCGTCTGCGATGAAGTAGAAATATTGGATAATTCTATAAGAATTTTTTCTGAAGACGCTATTGACGAAAAAAGAAGCTTAGTCTAAAACAATAAGTTTAAAAAGAACATTATGAGGTCTAACATGAGACAGTTCGAAAATGCACCAAAATATGAATCATCTTTTATTCCCAATTATTCAGTTATCCCACAGAAAAAGCAGAGAATCGAGCAGGCTCTAGTTTCTACCGCACTATCAGGGTCAAATGCTCAGTCATCCCGAATGGCTGTCAACTCAAAGCCGCACATTCAGACTGGTTCACTGAAAAACATCAAGTAAAGTCTACGTTTCAAGGAAATGTTGGGTCCAAATATTCAGTCATTTCGTCAACCGAGCAAATTTTTGATGGAAATGTGCAATAGTTTGCTTCTACCACTTTCCCAAATGTACAGCACCAATCGACAACATCTGAACCAAATTTACAGTATGAAACTGTAAAGACTCCATCGACTCATCATTTTCAAAATTTTATAAATCCGTCTAATTCTGGAAATAATTTAATGGAAATTCAGCAACGTTCTTTTAATCCTAATCCTTCGAAATCTGAACAAACTCATGAAAGACAAGAGTATCAATTCAGCCGCAAAATACCATCATCTACAGCGACTTTGAAAACATTTAATTTACGTTCGAATGGATCAAAAACGACTTCTGAAAAATTTTCCCCTTTCAACAACGATGGCAGTGATAATGATTGTTATTCGTGTGAAGATGAAGTATTAAATAAAGAAAATTGAAGCGTGACTGTTAATGCTATTGCTGCGATGATTCCTAGAAAAGGTAATTCTTATAGGACTCGCACTCACACCATTATTGACATTATTTGAGATTTTTTTAAAAATCAGTGTCATTATTCTTGAAATTTTTTTTTAATCTTGCAACTCATGTCATTCTTTACTCGTAATTTCCCGCAAATATTATTTTTAAACTTCTTCTCAAGTAAAAAATAGTATATTTCATCACAAGTAGGGTTAGGCAGACCTTTACAGAGAAATCATTCTTCACAGTCTTAAAAAAAGTCCATGCTATTTTTTTGCTTATATTTGAAAAAATTTTGTTGATATATATAATCTGTAAAGCGAGCCTTGAAACCGATTTTACCCTAGTTATTGAATTGAACTGCTGTTTTAAGGGCACTGAAGTACTTGTGAACGAAGTTCCAAAATTTTAGATGTTTTTGTTTGCAAATGCTAAATTAAAATCATCAAAATGTCTAATTTGTACGTGTAAACAAATCATCAAAATTGCGCAAATTTTTGGCATATAAGTTAACATATCCCACTGAGAAATGTAGTAAGAAAGAGGTAAAATTTATTTCAAAATTTGATATGAATCCTAAGAATTCGTTAGTTTTTTTGAATAATTTTTTTCTTTCATTTTTGTGGTTACCCTCTCATTACTTACGTCTTGCCCCAAATATGGTAAAATTAGAATAAATTTAATTAAGATTCATGTATGTAATGTACTTATTATATAAAATAATCTCTTCAATTTATCTTAATGAGAAATTTCACCCACATGTGGATTTTACTTGCCGGAAAATGCCATTGCATATGTCAATACGTTGCTGCAAACTGATATCAACTTGGATGCCGACGAAAAATTGAAAATTTTAATCCGAGAAGTGTTGCTTGAAGTTTACGGACACACCATTGTTATCTATTCAGCAAAAGGAAAACGGGGAGAAAATCCTCCCATAAATCCAATGTTATGCAGAGGACTATTTCCAATATTACTTGATTCCTTAACTTTCCTAAACACGTAATTTCCTTCAAAAATCTTTCATCCATTATCTTAATTTTTAAGGACACTTTATCAGCTTTTGAAATAATTTTTCAACAAACTTTTTTCAAAAATTGAGAATGTCACCTCTTTTATTATATTAATATTGTAATTCCTAATTACAGAGTGGACATGCCAAATAACACCTAATCTTTTTTAAAAAGATTACATCCAATATATTAATAAACTCGCTAATAACAAGTGGAGATGTCAGAATAAAATACGAAACCCAAATTAAGGTTTGCATATTAATTTTTTTCATTAATTTAGAACAGTTACTTGTTTTTTGAATAACAATCAATAAATCACTTCTGCATATGGAATTCATATACTTTAATAATAGGAAAGAAGGTAATCAATGAAAAGGAAAAGAACAAGGAAATTGAGAGAGGCTATGAAGGTTCAGCGAATTTTGAAGTTCCAGAAGGAAATAATTATAATATCATAAATACGATATTGGCACCTTCCAATGCAGATCCTCATAATTTGTCAAGAAATGACTACTTAAACAATGACTTTCATCATCCTCAAATACACAGAGGTGAATATCAATCTATTAACATTTCTTTGCTAGAATATTAAGAATTATTTTATTTAATTTAAAATTCTATATTTAGAATCAACACATTATTTCGGCCTCGAAATTCTTCGATTTTAGACATGAACCCTTCTCGTATTTGACGATGTTAATAGAGATGTTCGTGGTTGTACTATTTCTATAGCAGATGTAAAAGTTACAACATTAGGTTGATTTTCTACTCTATTTTTGATTCAAAAAAGTATAATTTTCTTAGGTATACATCTAATTATATAACTTAGTATTCCACACTTAAAAAGAAAGTACATAATTACGTATCCTATTGCCATATAGCCTATACGACGTAACCATTCTGAAGTAGTTTCGCTCAAACTTTTCGGCTTTTTTATGAGTGGACATGTTATTTAGTATATTTTGGACATTTTTTAAACTAATTTGTGCTTGTCTTAGTACATCTATATCAATTTGCTTGGTCATTTGAATCCATTTCTTTTTTAGGTTATCTAAATTTCTTAATTTATGCTGCAAATCATAAGCTTCATTGACAAGGATTGTTTTCGTCATATTTAAATTTTTCGAAAGTTGAAGTTTATCATGGTTGTTATATATTTCACAGTCTTCGCCGGTAATTAATGTAGGAACTTTGATTGAAATTGATTCGATTTTATTTCCGCTTACTAAATCTAGTTTGATGTCAGTTATGGAAGTTACAATATGTCCTCCTATTACAGGTATATATGTTTCTTTATTGAGCAAATAAGGAAACTGTGAACAGGCTGTTTTTGCATACCGTCTCAGTAAACTTGCTTCACAAGTATTTGTTTCATAAATTCTCAGATTAGGCTGATTTCTTTTACATATTAAGTGTCTATTAATTTTTTTACATTTGTTAATTGTCTCCTTATCAGTTGGTATGTAACTGTCTTCGAATTCAATATTAAGTCATGATTAGGAATTAGGAAAAGGAATACTTTACCAAACTTAACAGGAATTGGCATTATTCTTTGCACGGGCTCTTCCTGGTTTTCTATAATCGGAATATTATTAATGTAACTCAATAATCCGTTTATGACTGTTATTGAGACTGAACTAATATAGAGAAGTTTTTGCTAGTCTTTCTCAAAATAGTACTTTGTTCTATGTTGCATTTCAAATTCTTCGAACGTATTTTTTAAGATTTCGGGTGTTAAAATCTGAGGATATATGATTCCATACCTACTATTATTTATAGCATTTTTTGCTATGTTAATATTCTTATTGATTTCTTCAATTATGATTGTTGTTAAAATTAATTTAATAATAATGAAATTATCTTTAGTAATGGAATTTATTTTTTCAATTGTTTGAGATTCTAACAAAATTTTATGCTTTACTTCGCGATCCGTATCCAGTACTAATTTAAGGATTTTCGTTTGGTTATTTAGAACGGAAACCATTTTTTCATTATCAGTATTCAATTTATCAAATTTTGAATTTATTTGATTCAAATCTGATTCAGTCAGGGTTCCAAAAAGGGTTTTAGAGATATCACCTATAAAATTAGCTAACCCTCTTTTATGTCTGTTCAATTAAATTAATTGTTTTATGGATTGACATCTGATTTCTGTTGTAGTTAAATTAACTCCTATAATTAGTTTCCAATTTTCGTGGTACAAGTAGGCTTTACCGATTTCCACCATGTGGATTTTGCCATAAATTTCCTATATTACGTAGTTTACTTGTGTTGCCGTTATCAGCATCCATAGTAATAGAATCATTATTTTTCTGGAACATAAAATGGCATCTCCTGATCGATATGAAGTTGAAGAGTTTTACCTTCAAATTTAATTTTTTAATTATTACTTGTTGTAATTTCTGCAACGATCCCTGGGACTTTCCAGCTTGGGTCTAATTTATTTTGTTTTATATTATTTTTCCACTTGACATGATCTCTTACATTGTAAACTGGATGGCTTTTTATTACACTTTCATCTAAACGTTTCTTGGTCTTTTCTTGTTCCACTTATTTTTTTTCCTTAGCTTTCCTGATTATATAACCATGATTAAGTTTCCATATCATTATTAAATCAGCGTAAGTAAGAGTTGGTGACCTTGGTATTACTGATGGGATATTAGGATCTCTGCCGAAAGTCATCTCGAAAAGTGAGAAGCCTTTGCTTGTATTTTTAATTGTATTAATTATGAACGTAATGAATTTCAAATTTTCATCCCATTGTTTACTATTATCTTCCAATGATGTTTTGATTAGATTTTTTAAAGTTGAATACATTCTTTCTATGTTACCGTTTGCTTGTGGGTGAAGAGACGTTGTTTTTATATGCTCTATATTTAATGCATTTTCAAATTGCTGCATTAATTCTTATTATTGGTAAGGAAAAAATAAGGTTTTTCCTTATCAATATTAATCAGTTGTTTCCCAGAAGTTAAATTAAGTAATTTTACATCCCGAAATTCTTTACATGCATTAATTCTGATAAGAAATTTCTTCCTTGATCGGTGAGTATTGTTTTA
>NC_046665.1:68589869-68603977 GCF_010883055.1 Belonocnema kinseyi
TATGATCAATCATGCTTTCTATTACAGTTTCTGCAATTTCATTTTTCATGGGCACTAGAACTGTGTACCTTGTTAATCTATCTTGGATACTTAAAATATATTTACTTCCTAATTTTTTTCTCAGGTAAGGGACCAAAAACGTCTAATGCGATTTTTTCTTTAGGATTAATTGGTGTGTTTGGAATAATTGATTGTGCTTGCTTAGTTACTCTTGTAGTCTTCTGCAATTAACAAATAGGGCATGCTTTTACGTAGTTATTAATTTCTTCATCCATATTCTTTCATTCACCAATTTCTCTTGCTTTTTGAATTGCATTTTTCTCTCCAAGGTGGTTGGCGTGAGCTTCTTTAATAATGCTTTTCCTTTCTTCATTAGTTAATTCTCTGGTTTTATTAAAACATACATGGAATCCTATTTCGGGGTAATAATTAAATAGATATTGCAATATCTCCAAAAGTGTTTCTTTTTCTAATAGTGTAATGGTTGGATCACCAAAAATCAATCTTACGATTGTCAATCCTTTACCTCTAAAGTCGGTTATCAATAATGCTAAGTAACGTATCAATTTTTCCTGTTTATAATCAGGCATATCAGATTTTTTTATCTCTTTGAATATTTTACTTTCTGCATTGGATTTAACTGTAACTCTATTATTTGTTATAGAGTTTTCCAATTTTTTGCTGAAACCATTATTTAATTGATTACATAATTTCAAATAATAGGATAATGCATTTTTTATTTAAGAGAATAACATATATTTCTACAAAATCTGATAGAGAATAAAGTATCGTTCAAGTCTGGTGAACCTAGCCAGTTTTTCCATTTTGAATAGAAATTGAAAAATCCAATCGGAATTTTAATAGAACTTGGTAATAATTCAGTTCAAGGGTGGTGGTTAAATCCGACTTTGAATTTTTTTTACAGGTACGGCACTGACTCAATATATATTTTTTCCAAGGAATTTGAGAACAAAAGAAAGAAAACTTGTCGAATACCCGGGGTTTTGCGAGATCCTCAGATCAATAAAATGTTGATAAATCAAACCTTTGTTCAGTAAATCATTATTTTCACGACAAATATTAATTTTGCGAAAGAGAGAAATTATCGGGTAGCAGGCGACAGCATTTGAACGGCTAGAATGGTTTGCAAATTAATTTTTTTAATCATAATTCTGACATCATGGAAGAATTCTCGACAGATACCAAGTTATCGAAGAGCCACGAATTAATTATGGCGCCCCTAAATTTTGCGAAATACGTCCCGAAATGGAAAAAAGACATGTCCTTTGTGTGTGTTGTAACTGTAGTTGTGAGCCACTAGGCTAGCTACGAGCACTAGCAACTAGCCTCGTGGCTTACAATCAGAGTTACAACACACACACACAGGACATGTCAGGTTATTCTTATTTCTAAACGCTTATGACTTATCCCTGGGCTTCGTAACTCTCCTTCTTTCGGAGTCATTTTTTGGCTTTTTTTCTACCATCCTGAGAAATATGATCTCTTTCTCTCTCTCAGATCTTCTAGCTTCTTCATCCATTCTTCTCCCTGACCATTTTCATTCAGAATCCATTTAAGTGTCTCTTCTGTACTCTCCCCTCTCCCTTCGTCCCCTACACACCTATCACACATGCAACCATGTTTCCTGCTTATATCGGCATACTTTAAAGACATTCTTTTCTTCATTCATCCAACACCTGCATGCTTTTACACCCTCTCCCATTCTGAATCTCACTACTCTATTCCATTTTCTCTCCTTTTCAATCCTTTTCAGGTACTCTGGTTTCCCCTTCCCCTTCACCATTCTATATCAGCTGTTGTACCTTGAATCTACGATTCTTTTCCCATATTTTCTCACCTTGCCTTGCCTTCATCTCTTCATCTATTTCCTCCCACTCTGTGCCCCGCTCTTGTACACCACATTCACGCCTCACTTCATATCTCTCCTCCTCCCATTTTGAACACCTTACGTACCCCTCCTATCTTTATCCTTCACTCCCAAACTCCATCTCAAAATCTCTCATGCTAACTTTCAATTCTCTTGTGTTCTGTCCATTCCCAGATTTCCACACCATAGCTTAACACTGACTATACTAATACATCAAAAATCCACACTCTCATCTTCCAGTCACTCTTGAAACTTCTTTATCCTATATCCCATACTTGTCCCATTCCTTTAATCATGCATTCTAATCTCTTTCTCACCTGCAGCTCGCTTCCTCCTCTCGTTTCGAACCAAAAACCTAAGTAGCAAAGCTCATCAACCAACTCGACCACCGCGCCATTTATTTTCTATTCGTACTCTAATCTATCCCTTTTATTTCTGAAACATATCATCTTGGTCTTGTTCAACTTTATTTTTAAACCGTTTTTCTCACATATTCTTCAAACACTCTGAACAACAAATTATTACCTCTTTCATCATCCGCTAATAGCACTACGTCATCTGCATATGCTAGTGAGTATCGTTTACCCGTTCCTAATGTTGTCCCTCCTTTCCCTTTCCTCTGCAATTTCTCCTCTAAATCTGCCAGAAGAATACTGAATATAAATGGGCTCAAAGGACACCTTGCCTTAGCCCCTTTCCTGTCCAGAATTCCTCACCTTTCTTATCCCCTATCTTCACCCTCTTGCTAACTGAGTCAAATGCTGCATTAAGGCGCTTCCTCAGGCTTGAAAATTAGCCCATGTATTACTCTGACAAGCTTTTCTCCTACAACTCAGAATTGTATGATTTCATATTTCAACCACAGACTATAAATGCCTAAATGCAGAACTTAACAGAGCGCTTTTTTCGAAAAATGGCCTGGTTCTTGTTTTATTGCAATTAATTGAAAATTGGTGCATTTTTTGCGTCTGGGAAGTAGCAAACCACCACCGTTAGGGTACTCATGGCGAACATAATTCTCGGGCCACTAGCTGGCTATGAAACAGCGGGTGGTCTAGAGTGTTATTTTTTCGAAGATACTTAAAACATCGTAAACCTAGGATCGAGCCGAGAATTTAGATTGAGTGCCTGTCATGCCTTACTCAACTTTCCTATTATTAGAGATTACAAGTCACATTGAATGTGCTCTTAGTCAGAGTTGATTAAATTTTTTGCTTCAAGATTCACATCATGTGGCTCAAGTTCATTGCTTTTCATTCGATAAATTAAAATATTATTCACAGAAAGCGGAGGAGCCTTCTTTTTCAAGTTGGCGACCTAGTCATAAAATTATAAAATTGAATGGCACAATGTGTACTGTTTATACTATGTTAAAATTTAATAACAATTATTAATATATTTCCAATCGATTTAAAAGCGCCCTAAATATGAGCCAAGAATAAAAAACTACATTTTCGCGTTCATTATTGTTAATTTTTAGCAAATATCCGTCGTCTTTTTAATACAAATAATTACTAGTGGACAATTTGAATATTTTCCATTACTTTTTAAACATTTTTTAATTGTTTACAGAAATGTAAATTATTTAAACAATAATTTAATTCCAAAAAGTGTAACAAACAATCGTATTTGTATTCTTCAAGGCGTAATATACATCGAAGTAATCTTGAACTAGGGTCTTTCACGTTGTGAAGCCAAACCAAAGCTTTATGATCAGTTTGAATTTTAAAGGGATTTCCTAGTAGATACTGTCTCAACCTTTTCACCCCAAACAATTGCTGAAAGCTCCTTGTCGCTAGTGCTATAAGTTTCTTCTGCTTTGTTAAGTGTTCTAGAGATAAAAAGACGTGGGTTTCCTTTTTGTGATAATACAGTTCCTAAACCAAGATTAGATGCGTCCGTTATTAAAGTAAATTCTTCATTAAAATTTGGGAATCGTAGTACTGGTGCATTACATTAAATTTATTTTAATTTGTCAAGGCTTTCTTGACATTTCGGTGTCCAATCAAATATTACTTCTTTTCGTGTTAGGTTAGTCAGAGGTTTCGCTATTGTAGAAAAGTTTTTTAAAAATTTGCTATAGTATCTAGGTAATCCTAGAAATAATTGAATTTGTTTAACTCTAGTTAGAGTTTAAAAATTTATTACTGCTTCTGTTTTTGCTGGATTAGGTAACTCCATTGGCAGCGATCAATTGTCCTAAATATTCTAATACCGTTCTAAGGTATTCGCATTTAGATGGTTCTCATCGTAATCCTAAATTTTTAATTCTTTCAAGAACGTCAACTAAATTCTTATTATGTTCATCTAGTGTTTTACCGAATACTAATATATCATCGATATAAACAAAACATGCATGGCCTCTAATTCCTCTAAAGGCATTGTCCATCATACGTTGAAATTTTGCAGGTGCGTTTTTTAAACCAAATGGCATTCTGTTATACACAAAATGTCCTTGAGTTGTTGAAAATTCTGTAATTTTTATAGATTTTTCTTCGATCAGGATCTGGTGAAACCCTGCACTCATGTCGAATGCAAAGAAAAAATTAGCTTCTCCTAAGTGGTCGAGAATATCATCAATCACTGGGAGAGGGTATGCGTCTTGGTCGGTATCTTTATTGATTTGACGATAATCTACTACCATCCTAAGTTTATTTCCCTTTTTTGGTACAAGCCATAGTGGTGAATTGATCGGAGATTGTGAATGTCATATTATTCCTTTATCTGATAATTTTTTTGTTTCTTCTAAGGTAAATTCTCTGTGTTTCTCGGGTAATTTATGAGACGTCAGGTTATAATTAAATAATGGTAAAATCATTTAATTATTTTTTATTTGATAAATACCATCAGATATTTCTTCTTGATTTTCTATCCAAATATTTCCGTCTTCCTCTGCTGCTTCTGTCTTGCAGATTTTAGAAGTATTTTTAGCGATTTAGTTGCCGTTCTTATAAAGGGTGATTTTATGTTATCTAAAATTAGGAATTTTCATGTGAGGGCGTACCTATGATATTTTTTAATGAAAGGTAGACTAATAATTCCAGCTTCTGGTAGAGGAAAATCGTCATCTACTATATGAATCAGATGTTTTTTTCTTTGCATATGGTATATAGGCTGCTTCTAATGACTGGTGTCGATCATTACCCATGGAAAATTTCTTAAGGAATTTTATTTTTTCAAATTAATCAGGCAATTCGCTCTCCTTTAGAAGGTTAATCGATGCTCCTGAGTTAATTAATAATTTGTATTCTCTACAATTTTCTCTTCTTCCTCTAATGGATAATAATTGTCCACATACTGCTGATACTCTGCTGAGTCATCGTATTCTGTCTGTTCCATTCTTTCCTCTTTTGTCATTACTTGGTTTTTATAAATAATTCCCCTCTTCTTCCTGTTCTCTCGTTATCCTGATCTGAGTTTGAGGTGGTCGTTTGGGGTTTTGAGTATCCTGAAAATTTGGAAATTTAACATAGCATTTCGCTGCTAAATGCCCTAATTTTTCACATTTATGGCAATTCATTTTCGATTGATTGATTGGTGGAATATTTCGGTTAGGTGTTTTAAATTAAAGTGGTGTTGTATTTCCCTGAGACCTAGGTATAAATGTTGAAATTTTTGGCCGTGAAAACTGGGATATAAGTTTATTCAAACTTGGTTTTGTTATTCTGATTTTATTTTTCTCCTTAATCCATATTTCTGCCTCTAGTGTTTCTTGCAAAGCTTCATTTAAACTTTCAGATTTCATTGGCCTTACTTGATTTGAAATTTCGTCAAGTAAATTCATAACATATTTTTTAACTGCTGCCTTTTCTTCCATTTTCAAAGCAATTTTTCTTTCCATTCCCGAACTGTGTTCAGATTGTAGAGCGTGAGTTAATTAATTAAAAACGTTCCTGAAGCGTTGACTATGAATTTGTACGCTTTAAAATCCTTGTCGCACATTTTCTAACTTTGATCTGCATAACTATACTGAAGTGGTTATATTTAGATATATTTTGGCGTCATCTACAATTCGTTCAGTTAAAATATAATCCATAAGTAAATTGAGGTTGTCACACTGCAATCGTGCGCGTTTAACTGTTTTGATAAAATCGTTAACTCCTACATCGTCGTTCCCATTCAAGGTTTCTACCGTTCTTATTATATTTGCGAAGAAATCTGTAAAGGTTTAGAAATACTTTTGAAATATTTGGTAATAATTATGAAATTATTGAAATCTTTGTGAAATCGTTGAAATCTTTTTGCAATCCTTGAAATATATCGGACATTTTTATGAAATAATTGAAGTCTCCCGAGGAAAAATCCTAATATTCGGCAAGTCCTCCCTACATGCTCTGTCACGAAAAATAGAGTTCTACGCGAGGTTGGAGAGAGCTTTTCAGTCCTCGTTTTCCACGAAAACGCTCGAAAATTGCGAATTCGGAAATAAGGCGGCTTCCGCGAGCATTAAAGAGACTTTCGCGATATCCTAAAACTCCCTCCGTGCTCTGTCAAACCGAGTTCGCGCCGATGATTTTAGAGTATTGAGCGAGCACGTTGCGAGGTTTAAAACAAATATTTAATGTTTCACAAGTGCTCGCTAAAGCCTCTTTAATGCTCGCGGAAGCCTACTTATTTCCGAATTCACAATTTTCAAGCGTTTTCGAGAAAAAACGACGACTAAAAAGCTCTCTCCAATCTCGCAGTATTCAGAAATTTGCGAAATCTTAAAAATACTTGTTTAATATTTGTTAATATTTGTATAGTTATTGAAATCTTTGGGAAATCATTGAAGTCTTTGTAAAATCTTTTAAATCATTTCGAAATCTTTGCGAAATATTTGAAAACTTTGTGAAACGTGACCAATTATTTTAAACGAAATTAATCAAATACTAATAACTCAAACGAATGTTTCCTACCAGACACAAAATCAAAGGATAAATTTAAAATGAATTTGTGAACTCAAGGTTGGATCGTAGTTGCTTTCGCTGCCCGTGGTTCCTTTTGTTGAATGTCTGCAGCGCAATGTATGTTGTCTTATCTAAATTATTAAATAATTGGTCGAATAGTTGACCAGTAATCGGCAATATCTGAATACAGAAATGAAATAATCAATTACCATGGTCGACACAATAACATTACTTACTAAAATATCTAAGTTTAAGTTAGAAAATATTTTTAATCGGCAAACATGTACCTATCGCAGCAGTAGTCGTAAAATATTTAAACCGATTTTCTTAGTAAAACAATTTGTGAAAAGTTGAAGAAATTGCAAGTGAAGAGTCAATCAAAATGGTAACTATTTAACCTAAAAATATAATAATGTGTGCTATTCCAAAGAGTTTTAGTAAACGATGGTCCTATAGTATTCGATTATTTATACATTTTTTATGAGCTTTTAATTTATAGATTAATATTTCCGAACAAATTTCTCACTTTATAATCCCAGAAATCCTCATATATTCTGTCACAGCTGTACAAAAATGTATTGCTTTTATGGTAAAATTGTATGTGGTCAAACGTTTAATGGTCATTAGAGTAATCAACTCCCATCGTTTAGTTGTTATTCCTTCCGCATTTTTATATGAAAACAAAATTCGTGGGGGAGGGGTTGCTAGCTTCACATTGCCCCAAAAGATTAAAATATCTCACTTTTTCTTTATAAGGCTGTTTCGTATTCATTTGGTAACTTTTGGTAGTCAACTCTCAACGTTAGGGAGTTGATAGTTTTGTAACTAAACGAAAAACAAATAGTCAAGGTCTTCCACTTCTAAAAGTGGTAGGAAATTTAAGAAAAATAAGTTAATTTCAGACGGGTTTCTTGGTCTAGAAGAAAGTTTTATTGGTTTCAATTTAGCATTGGATTTACTAATTATTGGATATCTGATATACAATGCTCAAATGAAACAAACAAAACATTATTCTAAACCAAGAAATCCGTTTGAATATAACTCAATTTTATGAAACTAAAAATTTGTTGGTCATAACGTTAACCTTTGTTTTTTCAATTATTCAAATGATTATCTATTCTCTAACGACGAGAAAAGACTACCAAACATCACAATGCGATCCCCAAACGATTTATAGAAGAAAAATGGATGATTTATCATTTTTGAGTCATATCCCATTACTTTTAGAAAGACGGCTAAAATGAAAAAGTTTATGATAAATGAAAAGAATTCAGTTAAACCCTTAAGATCGACTAGCAGCATCTTCGTATCTTTTAGAATGAAATATTTTTACAAAGCGAAGTGACTGAAAATTTGCGAACAATTTAAAATTGAAATTTCCAAATTCTAAATGATCTCAAATGGGGAAGAATGGACATTATCGCACATATTCTCTTCTAGTTGGAATATATAAATTCCTTATAATTGCACCTTTCTTTAAAAAAACTGATGGTAACTCTTCTGGATCATGAGATGTTTATTGTAATTTTATTGGGACAGTGGAAAAAAATTTTTTATGGACATAAATGGCCAGACGGGTCCATTCTTCATTAATTTGCAGGTTGTTTTTTTTTTTGGAAATGGCCGTTAGTCTTTCAGGCATCACGAGTAAATGCGGATATTTCAATCCAACTAAAGAAAAATTTTTTAATGAATAACAAATTCTACTATTTTTGTCTAAAATTTGGCTGACACCATTTCTTTTAAGGAAAAGAAAGTTTATGATTTTCGGAATAAGTAAATTAATGAAGGTCTTTTTTCGTGATTCGTAATGATTAGCTATTTGAAATCATTTATGTGCAATTACAATAAGCTAAAAATAGCTGCTGTGTAGCAGCTTTTTAAATAATGTTTATAAACAAATTCACGTTGCGACCATTTTTTCATGAATAGGCCTAATTTTTATTGCACAATCAGCTAGAAATGTCTTGACAAAGATTGCTTGCTATCATACTTTTTATATTGCAAAAAATTATTTGATGTATTAAACGTTTTTCATAAAAAAATGCACAGTATGACCATGTTTTCATGAATAAGCTAAATTTTGTGTGGAATGATATATAAAAACTTTACCAGGGACTTCTTGCTGTCATATTTTTTAAATTTCAAAAATAGTTAATTGTATAAACAATTTTTATATAGCCATTTATAGCTCGTTTTGACATTTTTTCATGAAAAGGCTTTCTAGTTTATTGCACAAAGAAACTAGGCCTACTCTTTTAAAAATGTTTTAAATTTCCATTTGTTTATAAAAATTTCTTAAATAGTAAACCGTTTTTTGTAATTTGAAAAAGTTGACAACAAGCATTTTTTTCAATTTAAAAAAAATGACAACAAGTAGTCTCTGATAAGACTTTTTTAGTTCATTCCGCAAAAAATTAAGCTTATTTAAAAGAAAATGAAGAAAAAAATTGAAAATTATTTTTAGTTATCTATTACACTGATTAATGCCCGATTTTAATAAATTTAAAGGTCGTAAAATAAATGGTTTCGTAATAAAGTTAGACAAGAAAAATGTTGTATTTTGTTACTAAATAACAAATTTTCCTTTAGTTGAAATGAACGATTCACAGTTACTCGTTATATCACAAAGATTAAGGTCATTTATAAAAAAACATCAAAATTAATTAAGAGTTTACTTTTTGGGTGATTTTTTAAAAAAAAAGTGTTCTTTTCCCCACTGAACGACACTGATAGGTCAGCGTCGACAGCGGCTGCGCACGATCCCACTAAAATGACGATATCTCGTGATCCAAAAAAGTCCCCATAATTATTTTAAAATGAAATGTGAATTTTTTAGGAATTTATATATCTTAATTAGAATGAAAATAAAACACGTGCATATTGTCGAAAAATTTATATTAAAAAAATCTTGTGACTTTTTAATAAAAATTATCAAAATATTTTCTTCTTCATTATGATCTTAAAGCGTATACTTCCATCTAAAATATTTCCAAGTTTCATTAACATTCGTTTCAAATTTTCAGAAGTTTTAACAATTCAGAAGTATGTGATGCCAAACCTGAACATGACGTAACTGCCGTAATCTTGAAAATTTGTTAAAATCCTCCTGACGTAAAAAATTTTGCTTAACACTATAATTTTAAAAAGTTTTATTAAAATAAAAATATGACAATGCCTACTTAACTCCTGATATAAGATCCTCCGGTTTATGATATTCCTAGAGCTGATGGCATCAAAAGTTTCTCGATGAGAGGAGTCGCGGGGCTTAAAGAGATGATGTGCTCCGTCAAGCGCGACATAAAACTCGATGGCCACACTCAGCGCCTTAGTTGCACCGGGTTGCGTCATAGGTCCAAATCGTAGAGAAATAATTCATGTGGCCCTGCCTCTTTACGCTTTAATTCATTCGATTTAGGTTCACTCCCAAGGTACGCCATTCTCGAAACCGGTCTTATATCGGAAGGTGAGTGTGCTACAAAAGTTTCTCTAAGACTTTTAGGTCAATTATAGGACTAGGGCTTGTAATAAGGAAAGTTCAGTAATAATACGTTAGAAAAACAAGTTGTCGAAACTTTTATTGACTGTCCAAGACTTTAAATTTTTAAAACTTTGTATGAAGTATTGCTTTTTAAATCTTATGATGGTTGACTTGGACCTTGTACCTAACATTGCACAAAATTGTTTGAAACTTGTAGTCTATCCTAAAATCTTAGATAGTCTAGTCAAGTTTTGACCTCTTATTTGTTCCGTGTAGCCCTGAACGAACTGGAAATATATCAGTCGTACACAATATTCCGTAATAATAGACATTACTTACATTAAATACTTAATTACCAAATTTTAACCGTAAGAACTTATAAATGAATCATTTTCTTAGTTTTAGCAAAGAGGTAAAAAAAAGCAAATTAGTTGAAAAGTGCTAAAAAATACTAAAATAATAATAATAATTTAGTTACAAATTTTTACTAATAAGTTAATTAGTGGCTCAATAAATTATGGTATATCATACAATTTAATTTTGCTTCAGTCTGCTAACCCTCCCAAATTCGTAATGGAAAATGGAATAATGAAAAGCGAGAAAGTGGTCTTTGAATCAGGAAATGCTGATTTGAGGAAGTTGTTTCTTGAAACTCTCAAACGTAAACTGGAATTTGTTGGACAAATGAGAATTATTATGAATAAGAGGTAATTTATGGATGAGCCCTTAGTTAATTAAATAATTATCACTTAAAATGATTTTTCTAACAGATAGATGAAATTACTGGTGAAGAATCAACATATGGAAAAATGGCAGTTAACAGTGTTCTTTGCGCCTTATGGTTAAGAAAGCAAGGATTAAAACCTGCTGACATTGTATTCACCTGTACTTTCAACGCAATGTATTCCTACATTCCAGTTTTGGCCACATTTTACATTGGAGCAAGTCATCTTTTTGTTAAAAAATCAATACATGTTGGTAAGTTTGAAAACAATTTTTTTTATTCTAAACCAATCTATTTAAATTATAACATTTTCCAAATGGGAAATTATGTAAATTGATCTCGAAAGATACTGTTTCCCTATTAGTTCAAAAAAGTCAGAGAAAGAATAAGGAAAAAGTGAAAGGTTTGTTTTCTCTCTCTGTTTTCCTTTATTATTTATTTGTATCCAATAAGCTGAAAAGGAGGTACAGTGTAATCTGGATTTAGTGTCAGTCTTGGGACTATCGGTGATAATAAATCCAGAGTCTCGGAACATAAATAGTCAGCGGCGTATGAAACGCTTCCGGTGCGTTTTATTGTGTGGTAAAAAATATTTTGTAAATAGTTTTTCTAATACAGAGACAAGGTTAAACTAAATGTTTAACCCAAATGAGGAAGAAAGGTTGCTGTTAAACGTTAACGTAAATGTGTTCCCTGCTTACGTAATTTAAACTTTTGCGGGCCGTTGAGCATCTCGTTTAACATTAGAGCTTTGTCTGGAATAATCGGTCTAGATACTCGGTCGCTCGCTTGATTGAACTATTCGAAGACACCTCCGAAAAAACTTCGCAAATATTAGAATAATTGTCTACTAAAAACACAATTTTCACAATTCTCACATCAACACTTGAGAATTGGGTTATAACAATCTACTGTGGGACAACGATGCTTGAAGTCGATTGGACCTCTCCTTCTATCATATAAGATAAACAGAGAAGATCCGATTGTGTTCTAATGACAGCTCATGCTTTTCGTTTCGAAACGATCATACTCTCTCTCTCTCTCTCTCTGTTTATCCAATACTTCTGTCTAACATATTTTATTGAAATGAATTGATTTTTATTGTTTTTTTTCATAAGCGTTGCTCCAATAACTTCGAGATACTACTTCGTAATATATATTCGCGTGTCAGATGGCACTGTTTTCAAGGTCAAAGACTGGCTCATTCGATCGCCCGAAATAACCCGATCAGTCCCATCGGCTTCAGTTTGCTTTAGATATTGAAGACCCATTGCTGGTCGACGCGAGCTCGCCATTGTAGTAGGTAGGGCGTTAGCTTTAGCGCCACGTTCCTGGTAATTCTCGGAAAAACTAAGTCGAGGATTATTAAATCCAGGTTTTACTGTAGTTTGGATCTCTAATTTTCAATTGTGAATATTTTTTATGATTTGCTTGCATAAAATTAATCATAAGAAAATAGATTTTATTTTGATCTGAAACAAAAGTAAATATTTGATTTAAAGGACACATAGAAATCAAATATGAAAAAAATGGTAATTTTTTCTATTTGACGTTCCCGGTGATCGTGAATGATAGAAAAATTGTTGTAATCACCTAAATTTCATAGATTTAAAGACTTAAATATATTTCATCACGACACAACATTATAAACTCAAAAATTAAACATTAGAAACTCCCCACAGCATGAGATATCTGCGGGATTCCCTATTTATCTCCCAAAATATCATGGGCATATCCTAGGAGATCCTAGGGATATCGCAAATATTATCCTACAGGGCGAAAATCTCGATATCCCTGGAATGTACCGAGGATATCTTAGAATATCCTCAGGATATCTCATTAATGTTTCAAATTTATATACTAAGGATGTTCCTAAGATATCCCAATTCTATAATTTAGTATATTACTGGAAATTTAAATATATCTACTGCCAATTATATTTATATTCAATCGTATCCATAAAATAAGAAATAATTTAACAATATCAGATATTTACCAGAAATTTGATACAAAGTACAATATTATAAAGTGCAATAATAGTAAAATACTGGGATTAAAAGTGATGTTTTTGATAAAATTTCATTCAAGCATTCCAAGAGTAGAGAATGCTGATGAGAAATGTCATCATTTTTTAAAAATGGCAAAATTTTTCTTGAATCTCCTGAAGCCAAAATTTATTTTCACTGAAGAGGAGGAAGTCGAATTGCTATTAAAAGCCGTAAATGAAGAAAAATTTGCAACAAGGATTGTCGTTTTTATAAAAGTAACAGGATTAGACGCCTTGAATGAGATTCTAACTCAATCAGAATCCAAAGAAGTAGATAATTTTTATTCTATTCCACCCTCGAGTCCGGATTAAAAATGGTTTATTCAGTTTAACTTCGGGAACAACTAAGGCACCAAAGTTAGTTTTGTATTCCTATAAACAAATAATGGAGTCTTTATTAACATGCGTCGCCAATGGAAAACAAAGTGAAGTTGTTTCGATGGTTTATTTACCAGTGCAATGGTTCATGTCATTCAGAAGAATGCTGACAGACATACTCATTTTCGCAAAGAGAAGTATTGTTAAGGAGACGAGTCACGATTTTCGGAAATAATGGTTTATAAAGTTGATCCATGAAGCACCTTTTAGGTTCTCTTTTCTCGCGAACTGCACAAGTACAAAATTGCTTCTCTAAGAGTTTCTCTTAGAAATTTGAATGGGAACTCGGATTAAAATTAATCGTATATTAAAACTCAGAATAATGTTTTCGAAGTGGCTCTACGAGACACTTACTAGGTACTGCTTTCTAACGAATTAAACAAGTTTAAAACTGCTGTTCTAAGAGATCCTATTAGGATTTCTTATGCCAAATCCTGATCAAAGCGACTTCACAAGTCACTCCGGACCAGATAAATACCAGTCAGAAAACAAGTAGACATCCACTTAGGTTTCACTCAGAACCCAATAATGCATTACAAATTCCACATAAACACACATTAGAGTCTAGTCAGATCCACATCAGAAGTTCTTATGCTCTAAATACGGGGGTGGATTGATAAGTTTCCGGCCTGACCAAGAGATGGCGCCACTAGGCCTACCTTGAGGTGGCGTTCTATAGTACCATCCTTAGATAGCTTGTA
>NC_046665.1:68604077-68606831 GCF_010883055.1 Belonocnema kinseyi
TTTTGAGGAGCTTGACGAATCATTCTATAGAGATGGCATTACTAGACTAGAACACCGCTATGAGAAATGTATCAGCCTAGGAGGAGATTATGTTGAGAAATACAAAAAAAAAAATTCTTAAAAACGTTGTTTTTCTTGGTCAGGCCGGAAACTTATCAATCCACCCTCGTAGATGGCAAATAGTAACCGAAAAAAAATCCGTTTATATGCCATTTAGGACCCGATAAGTAATGCGTTGCGCGTATCGAGTATAGAACACATCAGATCCTAATCGAAGCCACATAACAAGTTACTGCGGACCGGATAAGTACCAGTCAGAAACCTAATAGAGATCCACTTAGATCCCACTAAGGACCCAGTAGTTAAGGCATTATGAATCCAAATACAAACACATTAGATCCTAATCAGACCCACATTAAAAGTTCCTACGCACCAAGTAGATGGCAATTAGAAACCGAATAGAAAATCCATTTAGTTTTCACTCAGGAGCCGCTATGTAATGAATTGTGAGTACCAAATCAACAGCACATCCGATGCTAACCGAAGCCACTTTGCAAGTCATTACGAACCAGATAAAAACCAGATAGAAACCGATCTAAAAACCATTTAAGATCCACTTAGGAGCCAATAGTTAATGCATTACAAATACCAAATAAACACATATTAGAGCCTAATGAGATCCACATTGAAAGTTCCTCCGCTCCAAATAGATAGCAAAAGAAACCGAATAGAAATCCGTTTCGATGTAACTTAGGAGCCCATATGTATTAAAATGCGAGTACCGAATAAACAGCACATCCGATGCTAATCGAAGCCACTTTGCAAGTCACTACGAACCAGATAGAAACCAGTTAGAAACCGAATAGAAAAACCAATTAAGTTCTCTTATGCTTAATTATACTTAAATTTAAAAAGAAAAAAAGCACCGCGATGCAAACTTTAAAAAATTTCATTTTTTCTGAAAAAATATAAAACATGCGGTGTCTTAAAAATGTGAAAAGAAGTTTTCTTAAAGATCGATTTAATTTAAAATCACTTAAGTACGTTTAACAATCATATATAACAAATCGAGCTTCAAAGACATTTTTTCCTAATTGCTTCAGAAAGGTGTAAAATCTTTAGATTTAACTTTTGCAAAGAAAATGTATTTTACATTTGGATAAATATTTTCCTTCTTTGAATAAAAAATGTCTGGTAATAGATTATGGCAACGTGCTAGTTAAACTTTTTTACTATTGTAACATAGCATCACACTTCAGAATTTAAAGCATGATCAATTTTTTAATAATTTAAAAATATTTTATTTTAACTAACATTGATTCGGAAGTATTTTTTTTTCTCTGTGTGTCAGGGACCAAATAGAAAAACGATTAGGTTCCACATAGGATCCGAGAAGTAGTGCATTGCGAGTATCTAATACACAACACATCAGATTCTTATCATATCCAGTTCAAAAGTTTCTAGAAACCGAAAGGAAAGCCATGTAGATTGGGAGTACAAGTGCCGCTTACAAAGGTAGTACGACCTAATAGAAGGCACACCTATTAGGTTTCTATATGGATTCTATTAGACATTTTTACTAGGGTTTTCTTCCAAAAGCATATTTATTTTGACACACGAAATTTGTGTTTTTAGAAAGGAATATTACATAAAGAAAAAGTATAATGCTGATTTTGCTCCATGCAGCTACGCGCTCGATCTTTGTGCATAGACTTTTTAAAAGTTAAGGTGAAAGTATAGAAAGCAGTAATGTAGTGATTGTGAATTCTCTTTTGTTAAAGCTCTTTCGGCTTTAGCGAATACATTCTCATCACGTATGTCGTGCGTTGCGCAAGAGTTTATCCTTGAAATTTTATATCATTCCCATAAATGTGTATTATTATTATAATACATAACTTACATTGATATTAAAACAGACGTACACGGAGAAAAATATATCGCAAAATGATATCGCAAAACCTCTATATTGCAAGAATGCACAATATGATAACGTACAATCAGGTCCTGAAGCTTTGTACGATATTATAATCCACTAATATCACAGAAAAAAATGAAGTTAAATTTTGTTGCTGTCGTGTGCTATACTTCGTCCTTAGCAGCAATGGGAAAAAGGCAGAGTATGAATGAGTTCGAGCTATAAATCGGGACACCAGATTTAAAACAATCACAGAAAAAAGTAAAAAATTGCTGCAGGTAAGACCTGCAACTGAGTTTAGGAAAATAATTCTGAGCTCGTCGAAGCAAAACGTAACTGACAGATGGGAATCCCCATTTCTCTCAAATTTAATGAAGTTAAACGACGCTGGATAGCGCTGGCGTCGTAATTGTTACTACACCTCGAATAAAAATGGAGCAATTATAAGATGAAAGATTATCCAGGCAAGGTTACAAATCGGAAATTATCTTCGATTCATGTGAAGTTTATCTGGCAAGGTTAATTTTTATTCCGGTGAATCTTTCACGTAGAATCGATGTAAACTTTATCTTTAATTTTTCCTGTAATCGTTTCTTCACTACTCAAACCCTCGCGAGATCACAAAAGTAGAAATACAATGTGATAGCATAATAAACTTAAATTCTTACGTTATAGATTGCACAATTATGCCGTATATAATAATAAAACTTGCAATGTACGATATCACAATTTTGCGCTAATATTATTATTATTATTATTACACCATTAAGCCATTTCCCTTTCGGGGTAGGCGTGACTCACTCGGCAGGGGAAAGGAGTAGTGTGTGGAAGGGATAGAG
>NC_046665.1:68606931-68617732 GCF_010883055.1 Belonocnema kinseyi
TATATATTTCAGAATCTTTGAAACACTGTTAAATTGTTGCATCAAAAATGGGTCATGTATGACCCTCATGGACAGCGGAGAGTTTATTTAGAAGGTGTTCAAAATTTGAGGAATTCATATGTAACTTCAAAAATACAAAATTTGACAGGACAAGGCTTATACTTTAAGGTGCTAGCTGTAGTTTTTCGAAAAAAATATATCGCGATGCTACATAACCTTTAATAGGGTAAAATCGTGATTTTTGCACTTTTAGGTTGGGATGTCTCAAAACCCTGACGTGATAGAGCAATTCTGAAACCAGATTCGTGTTCAGCGAACTCAAAAGCTTCGAATGGTTTCGGGTTCTAAAACTTTTCAGCCTGTGTTATTGTTTAAAATTCTTTTTTTCTGTTGAAAAATAATTTTTTAAACTGGGAATTTAACGATTCCAGGTAAATGTTCCATCATTTTAGTTTAAAATTTCTGTCTTTGGTTGAACATTAATTTCTTTTAATGATAATTGAACTATTAAATTTTTGTTTGATAATTTATCTTTACTATTAAAGAATTCTTTTATTTGGATTTAAATTCATCATTTTGGTACAATTTAATCTCCTTTGTTGAAAAATAATCTTTGTGGTAAAAATTTCAACTCTTACAGAAAAGATTAATCATTTTAGTTAAAAATAGATATTTTGTTTAAAATTCAAATATTCCAGTTGAAGATTCATCACTTAGGTCAAAAAGGTAAATATTTTGTTCAAAATTTTTTTTTTTGGTAAAAATGAGTTTCAACCATTAATTTTTTGTTGTTAAAAATTCAATTGTTCCAGTTAAAGATTCATTATTTTAGTTTGAACTTAATCTTTTCGTTCGATAAATCAAGTATTTCAGTTGAAGATTCATGGTCTTAGCTGAAATTTCATCACTTTGATTACAAATTTAACTATTTAGTTGAAAATTTGTTTCTTTATAGGAAAATATTAATATTTTTTACTCCAAATGTAACTATGCCAATTTTGGTTTTAAATTGACCTTTTTTGTTCCAAATTCATGCATGCTGCCAAAAAAAACGTCTTTTTTATATGAAATTCATATTTTTTCTTACATCTAAACATAAAATAAAAATTTGTTTGAATTATTATTCAAATTCATCGAAGGGTCCATATCATGTCGAATGCAGCAAGTCTCTCTGCGGGGAGTCACATCTGCGACATATCACATCTGAGACAAGTCACATCTGTGCATGTCTCTTCTGCGGCTTGTCACATCTGTGAAATGTCTCATCTGCGGTATGTCACAACTACGGCATATCACATCTGCGGAATGTCATATCTACGGCATGTTTCATCTGCGGTATGTCACAACTGCGGCATCTCTACCCAGCGGTTTCTCTCCCGCGCGGCATTTATCACTGTAAAAATGACTAAACTAAGGAAAGTCTCCCTGGACTAATTGTCTTCCCGGTGGCATCTCTATTCCGTAAAAAATTTTTGGGTTCATATTAAAATATTAAAACTGCGACAAGCCTCCCGGGACTAATTGTCACATCTGCGACATCTCTTACCAGAAAAAAATCTCCCCAGTGGTGTCTCTCATCCGCGAGAAAATGTTCAAGACCACATCAAGTTGGCAAAACTGCGGTAAGTCTCTGAGGACTGATTGTCACATCTGCAGCATCTCTCGCCCGCGGCAAGACTCCCCAGCGGCATCTCTCATTCGGGAAAAATGTTGCAATCCACATCAAACTGGCAAAACTGCGGCAAATCTCCCATGATTAATTGTCACACTTGCAGCATCCCTCATCAGCGGCAACTCTCCCCAGCGGCATTTATCCATCAAGAAACATTTTTAAGCACTTTCAAAGATGGCAAAGCTGCGGCAAGTCCCTCAAGCGAAATCTCTCTCCCGAGAAAATTTTGTAAGGACTTCTAAAAATGGCAAAAGTGCGGCAAGTCTCTTCAGAGACATCTCTCTCCCAAAAGAATTTTTAAAGTATTTCCAAAGATGAAAAATTGCTGAAAGTCTCTCCCGCGACATCTCTCGCCTAAGAGAAAGTGTTAATCACTTCCAAAGATGACGTAACTGGGGCAAGTCTCCCCAGGTGCATCTCTTTACCAAGACAAATTCCTAGTACTACCAGAGATGTCAAAACTGCGACAAGCCTCCCCAGAGAGGCATCTCTCTCCCAGGAAAATTTGTTAAGTACTTCCGAAGATGGCAAAACTGCGGCAAGCCTCCCAAGCTGCATCTCTCCCAAGAAAATTTTTGTAAGGACTTCTGAAAAATGGTAGAAGTGCGGCAACTTTCCCCAGCGGCATCTCTCTTCCAAGGAAATTTTATATGCAGTTCCAAAGATGGCAAAACTGCGGCGAGTCTCCTCAGAGGAATTTCTCAACCAAGAAAATTTGTTAAGTACTTTTGAAGATGTCAAACTGCTGCAACTCTCACCAGCGGCATCTCTTCCCCAAGAAAATTTTCTAATTAGTTCTGAGGATGGTAAAACTGCAGCTGGTCTCCCCAGCGGCATCTCTCTCCCAAGAAAATTATATATGTACTTCCAAAGATGACAAAACTGTGGCAAGTCTCCCCAAAAATCTCTCTGCCAAGAAACTTTGTTGAGTATTTCCAAAGACGACAAAATTTCGGCAAATCTCTCTGCTGTTTTTTCATCTTTGGAAGTACTTAACAAATTATCTTGGGCGAGAGATGCCTCTGGGGAGACTTGCCGCAGTTTTTCCGTCTCTGGAAGTACAAAAAACTTTTCTTGGGAGAGAGATGTCTCTTGGGAGACTTGCCGCAGTTTTGCCATCTTTGGAAGTGCTTAAAAATGTTTCGTGGGAGAGAGATGCCATTGGAGAGACTTGCCGCAGTTTTGTCATCTTTGGAAATACTTAAAAAATTGTTTTGGGAGAGAGATGCCTGTGGGGAGACTTGCTGCATTTTTTCCATTTTTAAAACTACTGAGAATATTTTTTGGGGGAGAGATGCCGCTGGAGAGACTTGCCGAAATTTGGTGATCTTTGAAAATACTTAAATATTTTATATTATGATATATAAATATTTTAATATTACCCCAAAAAATTTTTCCGGTGGAGAGATGCCACCGCACAGTAAAAAAAGTGTTCAAAATGATAACGAAATTTTTTGATCGGCCGAAGTGAATGATCGACTTTTGAGATCATATTGATCTGATTCGGGATCATGTATGATGTCAAACCAAGATGGCTGACGTTCTCACAATAATTTAGCTCATATTCAAGCTTTTTATGGTTTCTGTTCGTGCAGTGTACTTGAAAAGTTAAAAACTAACGAAATCTGATATTAAAAAATATCACCTGTTAAGTGTAGTTGTCACTTGCGTGCGGTTAGATACCATTTATAGGTTATGTCGTTATGACACCGGCGCCGAGAATTGTCGGCCATTTTCTTTAGTCTGCCAAATGAACCAAAAAATGAGATCAAATTGATCCGAATGGAAAGTCATTATGATCTCGAGAGTCAAATGATCGCTGGAGCAAAATGCTCTGCAACAAAATTGATCCTTTTTTTTTACTGTGCGGGAAGACAATTAGTCCAGGTAGACTTGCCTCAGTTTAGTCATTTTTACAGTGGGAAATGCCGCATGGAAGAGAAGCCGCTGAGTAGAGATGCAACAGTTGTAACATGCCGCAGATGAGACATGCCTCAGATGTAACATGCCACAGAGGTGACATGCGGTAGTTGTGTCATACCGCAGATGAGAAATTCCACAGACGTGACAAGCCGCAGATGAGACATGCCGCAGATGTGACACGCCTAAGGTGAGACATGTCGCATATGTGACATGCCTCAGATGTCACATGCAGCAGGTGTGACTCGCCGCAGAGAGACTTGCCGCATGTGACTTGATATGGACCCTTCAACGAACTTAGAGTTTAATTTTAGAAAAACATTGCTTACGTTTTTAGTATTATTTATTTGATTAATTACTCGTTGGTGATAATATATTTAAGAATATGCCATGATATAATTTGTCAAACCTTTCCAAATTACACATATTAGTTATTTGCGCAAATCAAAAAATAGTTATTAAATTTCACATATGAATAGTACTACATTCACACATTCAGATATTTACAAGGACTAAAAACAATTTAGTTTATACTAACCTCGCCAGATTTTGTAAATCTTCCGACTCGATTGCTTTAAAAAATCTAAAATGTTTGAATGGCTGCGTACTGTGAAAAACCTAGAAAATTCTTGAGAAACCTGCAAAAAACTGGAATTGTCTGGGATGTTTTTCCGGGATTTGAGAAGGCACCCTGATGTGTTAATTTTTAATCATTACCCTGTAGTCTACTTCGTTTAAAACATTTTTAACCCGATTTTTCTTAAAATTTTGCTACAACAAAATATTGTAATAAAATGTAAAAATGATTTTTAACTGTGGGTTACTGATGTTCGTTTCTCATTGAGTATGATTTATCGATTGCATGCGGAAAATGAACTATCAAAGTCTGATACTTCTTCTCTAAAAACTATTACATTTAATGGTGTCAAGTTGGAACCCAGAATCACGATATGTTTGATGTGCGTGGCAAAAAATTACAAATTAATGGAAACTTATGGAAATTCATTCTTACATGCCTATTCCATCTGTTCTATATTTGGATTGTAAAATTTTGTTGCGAATCGAATATTTCAAATTTTTGTTACAAAAATAGTTTTAACTTTACTTATAGGTGCAACAGAGATGTCAATTCCTATGTTTGGTGGAGCAATGAATAACATTAATTTAAACTCTTGTGGCTATTTGTTCCCAAATATGGAAATGAAAATCATTGATGTACAAACAGGTGCAATTTTGGGTGCAAGAGAAAAAGGAGAAATTTGTTTTAAATCACCCTGTTTGATGAAAAGTTACTTTCAGAATCAAAAGGCAACGGATGAAGCTATTGATTCGGAAGGTTTTCATATTGAATTACAACAAATTATACGTAATGAGATAGATTAAGTTTCTAAATATTTTTTACAGATTTAAGTTTAGTTTAAGTTATTTACTTTAAGTTTATTTTTCTAGATAAGGAAATATTTATTATAAATGTAATTGAATTTCACACAGGATGGTATCATACTGCCGACTTTGGCTATTATGAGGAGTCTGGTTTAGGATATATTCTTGGAAGATTAAAAAATACTTTGATGGTACAAATAAACGGAAATAGTGTACCTCTATGGAAAACTGACCGCGTTTTGCAGCTAATCTATAAAATTATAGAAGTTTCAATTCTATCAGATTTAGTAATTTCGGATCATCCAAAGATTTTCGCTTTTCTAGCGCTCATGAAAGAATCAAAGGTAATTACTATTTTCTTTGTTAATGAATGGAAAACTATATAAAGCAGAATTTGACTCTCCAGCTGTAGCTCACATAAGAGGAACTTAGTAGACTTGTGAATAATTTTAAGCGATATAACTATACCAATTGTTGTAAAAATATTGGACAAACTGCCACGAACATAAAATGGAAAAGTTGATTTGAAGGGTCTGCAGAAAATAGATGAAAACTACATGTAAAAGTAAAAATATTAATCGTGATTGGTTTCTTATGGGAATTATAAATTTTAAGGAATCATTAAGAAATTACCTATCGAATTTCATATTTGAATTTCTAGATAACTTTGTATGCATACTTAGTTTATTAATAATTATATGATTTATAAATCATTCAACGAATTTTTTAATTTTAATTTCCGAAAGATTCGTTCTAAAATATCTATATAAAACCGTTCTTAATTTATTGAAAATATTTGAGTATGATCGATTAAATAAATTTCAAAGTAAAGATGCAAACAAAAACAGTAAAACTGGAACTACCAATGAACTGCAAATTTTAAATTAAATTAATCGAGGTACTTTGCCCATTTTTTCATATACTGCAACTTTATATTGAGCAGCTCGTGATGATTAAACATTTAATAATAATTAATTTTCAACCAAGAAATGTGAAAAATTGAATGTTTAACCAAGAATTTTTTTTCAATCAATGAAGAAAAAAAAATCTCATCCAAATTGTTAAGTTTTCAAGTCGTAAGACGAATTTTTTAACGGAAAATTGAATGCATTTTCTATCAAAATAATTGAATTTTCGACTAAAAAATACGAGTTTTCAACAAAAGAAATTTTTTAACATAATACATGAATTTTCAACAAGTTATTTTAGCTCTTGATGAAGTTTTTAACGTAATAGTTGAATTTAAAAAAAGGTTCATTTCAACGCAATAGTTAAATTTTGTACTAAAAAGAAAAATTTCTACCAAAAAGATTGAATATCTGTAAAAACGAAACTTTCGACAACAATTTTAGTTAAATATTCAGTAAAAAAAATTAATTTTGAATACAAAAAAACTAATTTTAAAATACATGATTTTTCAACCAAAATGGCAAATTAGTCATCAAGAAGTTTATTGCTTTGGCTCAATAAGAAATAACTCATTTTCAAGCCAGAGAAATTAATTTTGTACCAGAAAGACTAATTTTTCACCAAAACAAAATAATCTTTAATAAAACATAGGAATTTGCAAACAAAAGAAAAAATTAATCACCAAGAAGACTAATTTTCTGCGACAAAAGAGAATGTTTCAAAAAAATACAGAAACATTCAATACGTTGAAGTTTGCGACAGATATGGATTTTAAACTTGTGTAATTAATTTAAAAACAACTAAGAGTCATATCCATAAAATAAAAATACATCTGGATTCGTCTCGGAAATATCTGGGTGTGGATTTTGTTTTGTTTAGTTCAAACAATTTGTTAAACAATTACGCCATTTGTTATCTTTCTGCAATTGTTATAAACAAATTATGCGTCGTATCGAAAAACCAAGTGAACCACTGGATTCATCTCTAAAATATCTAGATGTCCTTCTTTATTTATTTTTTAAACCCATTTTTTCTAATAAGCGTATTTGTTGTCCAGCGTGCATTTTTAGTTTTGCATTTTTGATATGTCTCTTATTCTGAAAAAAATTGATTACACGAAATTCAAATCTATATCTACAGGCACGCGTAACAATACTCTGAACAGCAAATGCGCTAATTGTTTAAAAAATCGGTTAAAAACATAGCAGTATATATTTTAGAGAGGAATCCAATGGTGTACATAGTTTTTCGTTCATATGCATACTTTGTTTATAAAGATTGGAGAAAGATAACAAATGGCGTAATTGTTTAACACATTAAAAAAAATACAGACCGACGTATTTCCGAGATGAATCCAGAGGTATTTTTACTTTTTTAATGTGATTCTTAGTCTTTTTAAATTAATTACACAAGTTTCAAACCCATATCTGTGGCATACTTCAACGTCGTGAACTTTCAACCAAATACAGTAGGACTCGTCGGATCGGAAAGGACCGCGTCTCCACTTTCGATCAGGCAGGTCGCAGAAACAAATCTAGCTACACCGCCTGGTAGTGACGTATCTGAAGGGCATGTGATACAGTTTCCCCGGCTTTTTTCGACAAAAATGAACATTTTTAAAAACTGAATTCGGAAATGCTATAAAATATCATAACGGACTTCCCCGGACTCTTTTTTGAGGGATAATAACAAAAAAATGTATTGTTCTAAATGAAACTTTTATGCATATGCATTATTTTGAGGTTACGTCGTTCTTCATTTCTGCCTTTCCGATAATCTGAAAATTATTTATGAAATAAACTTTTTTAATTGCCTTCAAACAAGGTTAGTTCCGGGAGATTAGTTACTATGTTTATTTGTAAGTCCAAAGTTTTCGTCCAAAAATATTGTGTAGTTTGGAAGTAACGCTCGGGTGAATTGTAACACACATAAGCTCGAAATATACACGCACGTTGTGAGCAATATACAAAATTTTTTGATGAAAAAAAAAAACAACAAAATTGTGCGGGGACGTCCGTTAGTATGTTCGCTATCATTTCCCAGATTTTGAAGGAAAAATATTTCTTATCCTAGGAAAAAAGCTGGGGAATCTAACACTGAAAAAATCGATACTATTTCCTAAGCGCTATCCAAATTAATGACATTTTGCTAAAATAAAACTTTTTTGAATTAACCCACAAAAAGTGTGTGGGGACGTCCATTAGCATGTTTGCTATCATTTCCCAAATTTTTGAAACAAAATATTTATTATTCTAGAAAAAAAGCCGGCGGAACCTAAAACTGGTAAAATCGACAATTTCCTAAGTATCACATGCCCTTAAAATGTATAAGGCCCTAACATTTCAGTGGCCATTACAAGCCGGTCATTTTTCATGCATACAGCACTGACTTCCGTCGCGTGGAGCCTTCTGCGTTTTTACGCGCGTGCGCCTACGTATCACGGTCAGTCAGTGGATAAGTTGACGAGTGGAGACTACAGCCTAGTAACTAGTAAAAATTATTTTCTTTGGCTAAATTTCATCATGAGCCTAAATATTACATTTTTCTTAGTTTTTAACTTTAAAAATAAAATTTTGATACATTAACAAAATAATTTAATACATTTATGTGACAAATATGTTCATAAAATACGGTAAATGAAGTCTCATATAAAATTCGAATTAAATTCAAATATGTATTTCTTATCTTTTTTTTTAAATCTTAAGAAAATATTAAAAATACGATGTCAGTTTATGACACACGCAGAGAATCACAGCTTGGACAATTCTGCGTTCATATTGAATTTACTGAAATTTTCTCGGTATAATAAGGAAACGTAGGTCAAAATGTAAATCATACAAAACGTTTTCAAATCATGTAAGATTTTTTTTTAATGCATAACAAAATGTTCGAAATTAAACCGAGTTTTTCTTTAAGAAAGGGTATTAGTGTTGAATTAATGTTCTAGTAATACTTTAAACGTGTACACCTTAAAAATATTATCCTTGAGGGGATTCATTTTATACATTAGAGATGACCGTTTCAGGAATTGTATATTGATAATATCTCCAGGTGAACTTCCGATTAAGGTTTACCTCCAAAATCATTCACACTGCGTATACCTATGTATTTTGATGCGCTGATTACGAATATGATAGTGTAAATTGGCGACTAGGCGATTTTCATGGTGAAACCATGAAAAAACCATAAAAATCATGGTTTTTGGCGTTTATCTCAGGCAATATGCAAAATTAAAAAATATATTTCAAACAAAAGTTGTAAACCTCATCAAAATACATATTTTTTGTTTCAAGCATTTTTTTCTACGATTGATCGTTTTTGAGGTATGTACGTCCATTGGTTTCGGCTTGGTGCCTAATCACGCTCTTCACCGCGGGAAGGTTGGAGTACTTTGAAGAGCATATTTTTTTTATGTTTTGTTAGTATGTAATTTTTTTTGAGTTTTTAATATTTTTAACGTTTTTTTTTTTTGCATTTTTGAAGGCTTTTTGTTTTTTATTGGTTTTATCAACATTTTTATCTGTTTTTGCCGGGGTAGCAAATTTTAATGTCCTGCATTAATTGCGAGAAAGGATCAGCGTTCATTTTTTTTACTCGACGCCGCCACAAAAGCTCGGAAAGGTGATCCGCTGAATTGTTTTTTCGAACACCTCCACGAGATAAAAAGCGACGCATCCAACGCCAGGAGGACTCAATGTTCTGGGTGTGTGCCCCAGTATCTGAGTTCACGAATTCTTCGGAATGATTCACCGTTTTATACACGTAACCGCAATTCTCTAAATCTATGTAGCCTTTCCAGCAATCGGTGTTGATTTCTGTGCCGGGAACTACATGATTTTTTATTAGATCGATTAGAGTATTTTTATCTCTTCTGTTATCGGGGCAAATTTCTAATCGATAATTATGTGCATGTCCCCGGTGAATCATTCATAAGATCCATGGCCCTTCCACCAAACGCCCTCTTTCGTACTTTCGACGACCGATCTTACACTCGTCGATTTCCACGATTTCGCCAGCACCCCCAATTTGACCTTCATCTGCAAATTTTTGGTCAAGAGCAATCATGCAAACCTCTCTACAATAAGAAAAACGAGCGGAGACGGTTTCTGAAGATATTTCTTGACCTTCAACAATACTGCTTTCTCGAATGGTTTGGTCAAAGTTTAAATTTACAGCAAAGCTCTATGTAATTAGCATGCAAGCTGCTGGAGAAATTCGGCACCTCTCAAACCACGTATTCTCTGCTACAGTTACATTGTGATTATACAAGCCTTTTTTTGGCAAACAAATTTTTCACATGACAGCAGATTATCTACGAGAACCATTTTCTTTTTATGTTTTGAACAGTATGTTTCGCGTGGAATTAATTCAATTTCGCGTAACCACTCAGGGGTTTTTTCACGATTTTGAAAATTTTGGCTCAAATTGAAAATATTATACTTTTTGTCCATACTTTGTTATTTTTAGTCAGCGACGAGCAAAGAACGCTTGTGAAGCAGACGAATCTGCGAATATTGCACCCGACTTCGTTAGCTAATTTAATATGTTTAGGACTAAGTGTCGATTGCGAGACAATGAACCATGCGCACCTAGCGGTATTTAGCTTGAACTACACAGTGCACAGTTATATTTTATTGAAGAAAACGTACATCCATTTAATTAGAAAACATATATCTTTCTATGAGAGAAAAGTGTGTTTGGAATAAAAAAATATTCTTTCGAGCGAAACATATATACAATTCACTCAAATATATATTTCTTTCTTTGAAAAGAGAGTTTATGTTTTCACATATCTCCCCCTTTTCCAAGTCCCGTGGGGCGGGAAGGCACCCCTGTGACAGGTTATAGAAATAATGTATGTCACATACCTCCCCCTTTTCCCAAGTCTCGTGGGGGCGGGAAGGCACCCCTGTGACA
>NC_046665.1:68617832-68625652 GCF_010883055.1 Belonocnema kinseyi
GCACCCCTGTGACAGGTTATAGAAATAATGTATGCCACATACCTCCCCCTTTTCCCAAGTCTCGTGGGGGCTGGAAGGCACCCCTGTGACAGGTTATAGAAATAATGTAGGTCACATACCTCCCCCTTTTGCCAAGTCTCGTGGAGGACGGGAAGGCACCCTTGTGACTGGTCACAGAAATAATGTAAGGTCACACCCCTGCCCCTTTTCCCACACGACGTGGGGGCGGGAAGGCACCCCTGTGACTGGTCACTGAAATAATGTAAGGCCTCACCCCTGCCCCTTTTCCCACGCATCGTGAAAAAGAGCGCATATTCACTATTCAGCCTTCTAGAATTTTTCATATCATTTAAGTCACTGAGATAAACGCCAAAAACCATGATTTTTATGGGGTTTTCATGGTTTTCACCATGAAAATCGAGTAGCCACCAATTTTCACTATCATTTTCGTAATCAGCGCATCAAAATACGTAGGTATACGTAGTTTGATGGGTTTTGGAGGTACACCCTAATCGGAAGTTTATCCGAAATTTCTAAGTTCGATAAAAGCTTAAAAAGTCATATACTTAAAAATTCTGAAAATTTTCAAAAAATGAAAAAAAAAACATTTTTGACCGATTAAGAAATATTAATCCAATTTTCTACTAGATATACAAAATTTTAGGCCCTCAAACTTTGCGCTTAGCACTGCGCATAATGAAAAAGTCCTCGCTTAACGGGCATGTTTTGTTTGTCCTCAGAGGTCGAAAAATAAGAATAAGAGTCGAAACAAAACGATTTTTTACTTTTATAGTACTAACAAAAATGAGCAAGTTTCATTCTTAGACCAATATGTTGGGACCTTTTCTTTTAGTTCAATTTTATTCAGCTATGTTTTAAATTGAAGTTCCGTGGAATTTAGATGTCCATTAAAGAGAAAACCCTCCCTCTCTAGTCTATAAGGAAGATACTTTATTTGATACCTATGAAGAAGCAAAATCCTCCTAAAATGAGTACAAATAAATAAACTCATCCACTCGCCTCGCCTAATCTGACAATATTGAATTTTCGTCATAAAAAAATTCTTTGATACTCGCAGATGTTCAACTTTACCGATCTATAAAGACAAAGTGGGTATATTTTTCTTTATAAAAATGAAAATTCATTATAATTCTGAAATTTCGGAACAAATTTTACGTACTTTTCCCTCATATCCACATTAGGATTTTAAAAATATTTTATTTTTTTGTACATTTATAAACACATAATATATAATAGTAATTAATATAAAAGCAAAACTCACAGAAATTTAATAAACTAACCAATTGTACCGATATTGAAGTTATTACAACGTTATTGCATTCTTTTATTTTATTGACTGAACTTTAACGTTCAGATCGTAAAATTTTTTCGAACCCCTCCGCCTAAAAAGCTATTGCGTCATTCATGGATTTCTTCTGAGTAATCTCACGACACATGAATCAATAATCTTATAAAAAATCAATCTCTTATGGCATCCAAAATCCAATCTAAGTAATAAACTACACGCGTGTAAACGGCAGGAAAGCCTTCCTCTCCGCAATTTGCGTGTCCAAAACTCACAATACCATATTGCACGTATCTGAGATCAGTTTCTTTATAAAAGGCAGTACTTTGCAAAGGACCTCCACTGTCTCCTCCACAAGAATCTACTCCTCTTTCTCCACCAGCACACATATGCTTGTACCCTATTTTTGCACTTCTTTTATAAACTTCAGCACATTCTTCATTCGGTATAGGTGAAATTCGAATCATCATCAATGCAGCACTTCGAGGTTGAAATATTGTTCTTCCCCATCCAGTCACCACGACCTATTAGATTAAATTTTGTTTAATAGTATATTAATAAAATTATATATAATAATCTTCAAATTTATTAACTTTGCCAATACTGATGCTCCTACGCTCTAAATTTGAATCAGTGAGAAATGGGTCACTGAATGAAATCAGAAAGAATTTTCACTTATTCACAACGCTACAAATAGGCCATTGATCGGCTTACTTATCGCGTGCTTTCTTCTCTTCGTTTGTTTTTCTACCACCCAGTTTAACAGTTTATTAATATGCGTCATTTTGACATCTTATCAACTTCTGTTTCTACTTGAAGTTGTTCGTTTATTCGTACATTTGCATATTCGCGCTCGGTCTTTACATTTCGCCCACATTCGTGCACATACCTTTCAAAATTAAAGATCAACGAATCAACAACTGTAATTTTGCGATTGTGAAATCTCCCTCACAGCATGAGAAGAGGGTTGTGGATCTCGAAACAATAAAGGTACGTGGGTTAGCGTTCGCAGATGATAAGGTTGTTATGGCAGAGTCAATCGAAGACTTACAAATTTACGAAGGTAAGAAGGTTACTGGTAGAGCAGGTTCCCTTATCAGAAATAAAAATATATCAAATAAAGCTAAAATGGCAATACATAATTCAATATTTGTACCGACTGTACTATACGGTAGCGAGGCATGGACTTATCAAGAAAAAGATAAGAGTAAAATGAACGCAATTGACATGAGATACATGCGCATAATATGCAAATGAACGACTAATGAAACAAGCGTATCAAGGTAAAGTAAATGGCAGCGTGCCCAGAGGTAGACCGCGGAAAGAATGGTTAGAATGTGTGAATGAGACCCTAGTTAGAAGAGACATAAGAAGTCACAGAAACACGAGAGCCTGCATGAAAAAATGCATGGACATAAAAGAAGCTAGAGAAGTATGCCAGGACAGGAAAGTATGGTGGCAAATAGTTAATAAAAAGAGTGTCAGTAGAGTGAATGACGCCTGAAACAAAAGACCTTGGCCACTAATGGACCCAAGTGGAACGTGTGATTTACATGAATAACACGAGAATTCTGGATCAATCTGACCATTCTCTATTCCTTCCCCACATTACTCCTTTCCCCACCGAGTGAGTCACGCCTCCTCCGAAAGGGAAATGGCTTAATGATATAACCTACTGCCAATTATACTTATTTTCAATCGTATAAATAAAATAAGAAATAGTTTAACAGTATTAGGTATTTTTCCGACGATTTTATACAAAGTGCAAGATTATAAAAATTCAATAATGGTAAAGTCGCCTCTAAAGTCACTTTCAGGTAAATTCCATCATGGCTGTCAGTGTGCGAAAACTATCACGAAATAATAAGTGACACTTTAACAAAAGTCAACAATTTCTCTATTATTTGTGCCGGATCACAATCTATTCTCATTTATATTATACAAACCAACGCCGTACATATTAGTTTGATTGCTTTTTATCATAAAATTTGATTTTGCCGTTGAAAAGTGCGATCTCTAAACTGCGCAATTTAGAGGTGACAGAAATAACAGCAAACTTTTAAATGTTTAGAATTTGACTGGTTTTTTATTGCAGGTAGACCGTTAATGGCTATAGAAGTCATTCGCGATAATAATTTTTTGATAATTACATTGAAATAGGATTTTGAAAGAAACCGAATATTCGAGATTTGTATAAAGTGGGGTTTTGACACATGGATGTTTGTAAATCTTTATGTTTTCAGGTATTCTACATATTTTAATCAATATGCATTTCAGAAATATTGGATTCCATTGCCAAAATGTGTATATCCCGCACGGGAAATTGAGTGGATATCGTACGGGGCGGAAATCTCGATATCCTTGGAATATGCCAAGGATATCCCCGGAGATTTTTGGGACATTTTTCAGGATATCCGACATCCTGCCGAGATATCCGAGGGATCTGCCAAGGATATCATTTTGTTGTGAGGGCTGTTTTGTTAAAGCTCTTCCGGCTTTTTCGAAAACATTCTCATCACGTATCTGTGCTGAAACATGTATCATTTTAATAAATGTTTATCATTAAAATTCATAATTTGTATGGAAATTGAAACATTCTCATTCTTATTGCCTTGTTTTTATACATGTTTTTATTATGTTTAAACTTTTTTTTACGACTTAAAAAAACTACGCTTCCTATCAAAAAAATATTCGTAAAAAATTTGTAAATCTTTTTTGGTTGAATAAATGTTGTCTCACTTATTCTCGTAGCTTGTATCGTTGTACTCAAATATAATTTTTTTATTTTCTATGTTGTTTTTCAAAAATAAAACAAAAAAGTAATTCCTGAACAATTGCTATTCTTTTTTAGGTGCTCAATTTTTGTTAATCCATCTCTTTTCGTATCTTGCTTTATTTTTCACAAAATGGAGTTATTGCTATTTCATTCGTTTTTTTTTGCGATCCAAATGTGAATTTTAAATTTTTTATCAAAATTCAAAAAGTTCTTTAGGCAGTCTTGTATGGCCTTGACTTTAAAATCCTGACTTTAAATCCTAGATATCAATAAAATTTGAAATCTGCGGAACTTTGAATTGGAAATGTTTTAAAGTTGAAGGGTTTTTAATTTTTACAGTTGACAATAGAAAATTCTGTGATTTTGATCATTCAGTTTTTAATTTTATTAGTTTAGTAAATTTATAATTGAAAACTTGACAAAAATCATTAAGATAAACCAAATTTAAGAATTTGTATTTATGCATCTGTCACATTCTAATGTTTTCAATTGTAACTCTTTAAAAGTGTGAAATGCAAACCGTTAAAATTAAAGCTTTTTTAATTTGGTCAATTTATGTACAATTAAAAAATTATACAAATTTTGAGCTTTATTATTAGAATTTTTGTAATTTTAATGCGCTACATTATAAATCCTCAATTTGGAAGATCAGAATTGAAAACTTGACTTTTAATTTCCAAAATAGGCCAAATTTTAGAATTTTTATTTCTACATTTTTGAATATCAAGAAGTTTCAATTGTAAATCTTTATAATTGAAATATTACATAAATCTTAGATAAATCGTTTTAAATAATAAACATTACAAATTGAAGTATCATAAATTATAAATCTTCAAGGTAGACCTATTTCAAAAAGATGTTCAAAATTTTATGATTTTAAACTATAAGCACTAAAAACTAAACAAGTTTGCGAATCTCTAATAGTAAAGATTTTAAAAATGGATCAGTGTCGAAAAATGAAGTCAAGAGTGAGACTTAGAATTCCAGAATGTCCTTTAAGAACATCTTATCACGAAATATATTAGGATCAAATCTTATACTTAAATATGATTTACAGATTACTGGGAACCGATGTAGCCGTTTTAATATTTACTTTAATTTATGATTCTTAAGTTTATTTTATAGCGCTTGCAATAAGTGCGCGGTTAGTTTTGCTACTCAATAAATAATAAAAAATTATCATAAAGTGAAAAAGTTGTGGTGCGAAAGTCAGTGGTGGACAGTCAGCGATCATCTGTCAAATTTCAGAGGTCAAAGGTCAAAGTAAGATCAGTGAAACTCTGAGACTGGGCCGGCTTTGGAGCTGAAAGAAGTGGGGAATAACCAAGATAGAGGGCCGTTTAGTAGAAATCGCTTTTGTTTATTTTGTCCTACCTGCGGCGCTGCGTCAATTCTCGGAAGAACTATATCAGGGGGCCCTATCTCAGAGTTTTACTGCTTATGACTGTATTTAAATTATAAATAGAAAAATCCAATTATATATTTCATTTTTACCTTCTTCCGGGTCAAAATTGCAGCAGGACCGATTGGGAAACAAATTGGTTTGACACTTGGAGGCTGCAGGTTGATATCTCCATCCAACCTCAACAAAGCGATATCGTCATGCAGGTTTTGCCTTGAGTATTGTGGATGATAGATGCTAGTTTCAATTCCAAATTCTTGATACTTCTCGGCACAGACTATATTATTACCATCTTTATCTTTATCACAGTCAAGCTCTTTACTGGTATCATGATCGCCTACTCTTACCCCATGCAAATTTACACCTATTGGTAATAATGTCATTTATATCTGTAAGTTTATAATTTAAAAGTTCAAGCTATTTCAATTTTTATTTAAAAATCAGTTACGTCAATGTAACACAGAAGAATATATTTATAAACTGAAAGTCCTTTTTACTGTCGAAAGTAATTTAAAGCCTAGTATTATTTATAATTATTTAATATTAATATAATATTAATATTAAAAGTCGACTTACTATCGCCAGTTACACAATGAGCCGCAGTAAGAATATATCGTTTGTTGATTATTGTACCTCCACATCGAAATTCTGGTTCTGGGGATCGAGAAGTTTTGTATGAAATCAAAGCCATCCAGGGAAAATCCAAAACACCTGTTCTTTTGCCTCCAAAAATTTTGGATTGAACAACTGGTCCACATGATTCATGATCCAATAATCTCAAATTCGGATGATTAGACACATCTGGTGGTTCTGGTATATCTGATAGTTCTTCTGTATTTTTTTCTTCTGTAGTAATTGAAGTCGGTCTATCTGTATTAAGGCTCTAAGTATTTATTTTATCAGTTATTATGTATAAGTATAGCAAAATACTTTAAAAAATGGCAAAAGTAAAATTCCTTTAAAGTAGAAAAATATTCTGATTAAAATTGCTTCTTAGAAAAATGTAATGATTCATAATAATACCTCTTGTTCGCAGCATACTTTAGGATCTTTTCCTTCATTACCACAATATGATTTTCGCAATAAATCAACAGATAGTTCTGGGATTGGTTTTCCTCGTCTCAAAATTGCAATCAATGAATCACATTTTTTTATGTTGATACATCTTCCTAATCTTTCCAAGGGAGTAAAGCAATATTCTGCATCTTCTGAATTCCAATATATTTACATTTTTTAAATTTCAATATTTAAATTCGCAAAATTTAAAGTTAAACACTGATATTTTCTTCTTTTATACCGTGATTAAAAAATGTAAGATAAATCCGAACATTGTTTCTTTTTTACTGAGATATCACAGATAACAAGAATGACAACAAAACAATTACTTACGTGCATAATTCAGGGAAATAAACCAAATCAATACTATCACAAAACGTAGCATTCTTAATGATTCAGTATTATAATATTCACAAGATAAATCTGAATCTCTAGATTTATCTAATTATAGCTTTTGACCTTTTCTTTTTTGACACTTTATTTTAAATCCCCACAGGCGGAACCATTATACATAGTGAAAATAATGATGCATAATTTTTATTTGATTTATATAAAATAATGTATGAAACAAGTGAAAAATATGATATATAAATATTATCACTATATTTAGTTTTTCGTGGGTCAATTTCTTGGAAGTTCTTTATCACTTTAGCTTTATATAGTTGTACGCACAGAAATGAGGAAAACCCAATCACAGAGTGAAGTACTCCTCACTCTGCCAAGTGAAAGGAAAAATAAAAACCTGCAAGACTTCATTTACTCAGGATTTTTTTGTGAGTACCGGTCTCCTAATAGCTGCACATATTTTTTCATATTATTACTCAACTTGGGGAATCCTGAAGATTTTTAAAAACCTGTCTTTAATGTAGTATCCAGGAACAAGTTTTATAATTGAGAATCACTTTAATTTTAAACTTATTTTTCAAGGAAGGTCAGGCCTCTCCACTTATTTTTAAGAAGTAGAACGCATTACAAATTTTTATTGTAATTTATTTGGGCTTAACGATTTTTGAAAAATTTAAAAACTGTTCAACTGGTTCACAACTCACGTCTATGGTTGTTACACCCTTACGAAAAAGTATTAAAGAAAATATAGCATAAAAATAAATAATATTAAAGCTTTGAAAGAATTGATATAAAAAACAGAGAAAGTATGAAGCAATGATTTATTTACATAACAAAGGATTTTAAACTATTTGAAGAACTTTCTACAAATTTCCAGGGTTATGAAGGAATTCACAAAATTTCAAAGCATTTTAACTTTTTGAAGTTATTGTAGA
>NC_046665.1:68625752-68640952 GCF_010883055.1 Belonocnema kinseyi
ATAATATTAATGATTGATTGATAATGAATAAAGTGGTCTCAAAAATAAATTGAAATGTATATTTACACTATAGTAGACTTGAATTGCTTCCCTTTTTAAAATAAAGTTTGAAAAATAACATTGAGTTTTATAAAGTCATATAAGTTATATTTTGTTCTATAAAATGGCTAAGTACGACATAATTATACGGGATACAAAAATTTACACACTGGTAATTTGTATAATTCACTTTTTTTTGCAACAGAAATTATGAACACAATGACGGAATTTGCTGAATTGCAGTGACTAGAAAATTTTTGTAGTTTTAGAGACTATGTTCTGTTTACGTTGTTAAAGTATTAAAACTACCCTGCTTGAAATGACGGATAGAACCCAGCTAAGAACCGGATGTAAGTTGGTTCTTACCTGGCGATATTTGAATTATACCTGGATTTTGTTCCCGGTTTATACTCGGTACTTGATTAGATTCTATCTGGATTGATATTTTTATCTCCGGCTTCTATATGGCTCTCGTGACTCATCCGGGTACTTCAAGATTTGTATCCAGTTTATTGTCGGGATTGGACCTAGTTTATACCCGGCACTTGACTGGGTTCTATCTGGGATCAGATAACATCTACCGGATTGCTACATAAGTATTATATACGGAAAAAAATTCATTAAATTTTATAGAACTAATCCAATAGTAGAGGATACGATGGGTAGTTTAATAAAAGTTAAAATCGTCTTTGTTTTACATTGCGTTCAACAATGCAACGGGAAATTTTACAAAGTTCTATAAAATATTTCGAAATATTTTGGAATATCAAAAATATTTGAGATTATAAAGAACATCAAGAATACCAGGAATATCTAAGAATATTGAAAGAATACGTTTATGGGAATATTTAGTAAATGTATCAGGAATATTGGAGTGATCGACGATTATATCAGGAACGCAAAAATATGTACCCCTTTGTTATCGGTTTCTATTGGAAACCTCTCCGAATTATATGTGGGTCAGCCAATAATCAAAAAAATTGATTTATCTTTAGTGAGAATTTTATAGAAATATTTACAATATTTCAATAATAAATAATATCATCTAATAAGAGAAGTAACATGCAAGGATAATTAAGAAATTGGTCATTAATCTACTTTAGTAGAATTTTTTATTAAATATTGATTGTATTTCACTATTTTTTTTAATACACTGTTTCCAACTTTTCACTAAATTTTTAGTCACATATGACTAATAATAAGTTGAATTTTTTGACTAAATTAAATTATTTCCTTTGTTGTGTGACCATCCAGATCGTAGGATTCAGGGATGGTAGTAAAGAGCTAAAAATTTACAAGTGGCCATGTGCCTTAAAGAGACCGGATAGGAACCGGGTAAAAAAGTATATCCTTATTTTAATTTCTGGTTCCATTTGCCAGATAAGAACCGGGTAGTACCAGGTAGCCGGTACACTTTAACTTAATAATTTACAAGTGAACACGTTCCTTAAAGAGACCGGATACGAACCGGATAGAAAAATATAACCCTATTTTAATTTCTGATTCCATATGCCAGATAGGTAGGAACCGGGTAGCACCAGGTAGCCGATTCACAAGCGTCGATTGCCATATAGAGACCGGATAGAATCCGGGTATAATTCTAATTTTATATGATTATTATTTTCATTTTGTTTCCATTTACCAGATAAAAACCGAGTAGGCGCGGATAGAATATTTAAACAACTTATTTTTTATTACCATTTCCCGGATAAGGACCTGGTAGACCCAGATAGATCTCACAAAATTAAACTAGAGACCAAATGAAAACCGTATAGAACCGGATAAGGAAAGAAAGGGTATGTAACCGGTTCTTTTCCTGTTTCAATTGGATTTCAACCTATCATTTTAAGCAGCGATATATCAATAACTATGTATAATTATGTATCTTCGTGATCGGTCACGATTACTCAAGAAACTATGCTTTTAAAACGTCCCTATAATCGTGACCTATATTTCTCGAACGACAAGGTACTCAGTGAAGATTTTACTTAATTTTATGAAACAAAAATTATTTTTTATTACAAAAAAATAATTTTCGTCCTGATCAAGTAATTTCTTGATATATTAAAAGCTTAAGCAAAGAAACGCCTTGGCGAACCTAAATGTTTAGATATTTTCCACGTTTCGTGATTCGTCGCCACCGGCAATATAAATGATTGTATTTTACCCATGTGTTCTATTTGCAGAAAAAAATTAATTTGGTTTCCAGAACAAATACTATCCAAACTTACTTTAAAATATTTTAGGATTGTATTTTTATGCGGAAAATACTTATTTGTGGCGTTTACACCTCAAAACTCACGATTACTGGGACCGCCCGGATTATTGGGACATCTAACTTAAGGGATTTAAAAAATTTTCAAGAAATATCAAAGAATGTTGTAGAATTTCCAAAAATTTTAATGAATTTTAAAGAATTGCACAAAGTTTAAGGGATTTTTTAGGCATTACTTTAAATAAAACTAAATTAAATTTTCAGGAATGTCTGTTTAGAGAACTGTTCTTTAGCGAATAAAATCAATTTTATTTCAAGGGTTTTCTACGGATAGCAAACAATTTAAGGGATTTGTTTGAATCTCTAAGTGTCTTGAAAATTTTAGGGGATTTTACCTATTTCAAGGGATTGCCATAGAACTTTAGAAAGTAAATTGACTTTATATTATTTCTATGGGATTTGAAATGATTTCTACATATTTCTAACTACTATTTAAAAGATTTCAAAGAAATTTAAAACGAGTTAAAATATTTCAACGGATGTTAACAGATTTAAATTATTTTAATGGATTTACAAATATGCCTAAAGATATCAACGCATTTCAATGAAATTTTAAGTTATTTTATAAATATCCTATAATCGTTTTCTAGGTAATTACCTTATATTATGAATTTTCTATCATCGTGAAAAATCTCTGGAAATTCATTATAGAAAAATCATTATAATCCTTTAATGATTTTCCTATAATGTTTTGTGTTAAAGGCAGTTTGCAATTTTTAAATTAAAGTCGCTTTTGTTCCTATCGTCGATTCCAGTTTTTTGTATTTTACTTAATTTATTTTGCAGTTTTTTAAATACTATCTACAATTAATAATAAAATAGCAATAATAATAGTAACATCTGCCATTATGAAAATAAAACGGGTTCATACCCACTTATTATTATTTTGTTGTTATAATAGAGAAAAGGAAAAAGGTCATAAAATAAATCCTTTTAACTTCGACATTTTTTTCGAGTAATAAAAATATATTTACATATTTGAACAGTCTAGTCACCATTCTGTCATTCTGCCATTCTATCAGCATTCATAAAATAAAATTCGCTGAATCTTTTCCGATTCTAATAGGTTAATATAATTGAATGATATTGAATTTTTTATATTTATTTTGAGTTTAGTTGAGGTATTTAATTTCAATTAAATGAACACGTTTGAATTTACCTACAATTCAGTTAAATTCCAGACCTTTAAAGAATAAATTTAATTTTTATTATTTTAAGTGATTGCTACATATTTCTAACAATTAAACAATTAAATTCAAGGGATTTATGTGGGTTTTCACTGATTTTCTAAAGGTATAAGCTATAAGCTTCCACAACGCTAAGAATGCGATCTAACAACGACTCAAGTATCTGGATATTTTAATTTAACATCTCCGACAGTAAAATCAAATATATCGTATCATTGGAGGCTGTAACATCTCAGCAAGAGGTTTCTTAATATCCGTATATTAGGTATTATCTGGTCTTTTAATAAGTATTAACGTTCATTTTTATCCGTATAGAAGGACTGAATTTCGAATAACAACAATTACATGGTATTCAGTTAAATGAATTTGAAAATTTCTAACTATTCTTTGATATTCTGAAGGATCCAGGGAACGAAATCATGAACCTTGGAGTAGACACCAGGCCATCCTGGCATTCCGCAAGGTGAAGGTCCGAAGGAAACAACCCCAACACTGACCCATTTTGGTTTGTCATCATTGGGTGCCCTCACCCTGGACATGAGTGGACCACCAGAATCTCCTCTGCAGGAATCTTTTCCAACTTGACCTCCAGCACAAATTTGTCCATCGCCAAGTTCGACACCAGCATTTTGATAAGTCCTTCTGCACTCATCATTTTGAACAAGTGGAAGCCTGACCTTCAGCTTAAAATTAGACTCAGATCTAATTTCTGTTTTTCCCCATCCTGCAACATCAAGTAACCTTCCAAGGCTGGGATCTTCTGGTAAGCAAATTGGCTTGACGTAGTGGCTGAAGGTGACATCTCGCGCAAGTCTGAGCAAAGCGATGTCATTCCTCTGTTCTTTGGCAGTTGGTATGTAATCTTCATGGGCGATTTGCTCTTCGATGGGAACAGTTACGGTTGGATCAGCACAGACACGTGATCCTGATTCATTTATGCAATCTATTTCCTGGGCTGTGTCGTATTCGCCCAAACGAACCCGTGAGAGTTTCCAGGATTTTGGAAGGTCCTTACCTTTTAGACAGTGAGCTGCTGTGAGGACGTATCGTTTCGATATGAGAACTCCACCACAAGCTGTTGTTATTCCGTTAGCTGTAATTATAAAAAGTAAATATTAGTAGTGATGATAAAGTTATTCAACATTATTATGGGCAATGCCCACTTGATCGCCGTCTGTTTGCTTGCTCTACCTCTACTATATAACTTCCCCTCACGCAACTGAGATACATTCAGACTGCTGTTGCCGACGCGATGCTTGCCAACAGTTTTTGTAATAATAAATTAATATTATATTTAAAATTTAATATTTTAGGGTGATCGAACGATATGTTACTTATCTTAATAGGTTGAAAATTAGAATAAGAAATTAGGGAAATTTCTTTCTTAATTTTATAAAACATGTTCATGATTTTTAATGAAATAATCTAAATTTGAAGTGATTTTAGGAAACTCGATGCAAATTTAACTGAATTTAGGGAAATTGCAATTGAATTGAGAAAAATTTTAACAAAATTAATAGCATAATATTACATTTTATTATAATTCAATGTAATCCAAAATGTAATCAATTAAATCTAACGAAAATCTACAGAATTCACAAGAATCGATTATTATTCAACTAAATTTAATGGAATTTAATGGAATTCAAAGGAATTCAATGAATTTCAATTTAATGTAACTTAATTTGAAGTTGTCCGCAAAATATTTAAGTGAGTTTAACTGAATTTAAAGAAATCCAACTGAATCCATTGAATTTTAATCAATTAGAATAAATAAGTCAATAGCATGCAATTAAATCAAATCAAATTCCATTAAATCTTATGAAACTATACGTAATTCAATAAAAACCAACCATATTTAATGTGAATTAATGCAATTTAACTTTATTTGAAATAAATCTCTTGAGACTTTAAGTAAGTTCAACTAAATTCCAGAAAATTCAAATTAATTTTTATAAATCTGTATAAGTCAATAATATATAATTGAATTCAATCAATGGAATTATACGAAATTCAATACAATCCAATGAGATTCAACGAAATCGAAAAGATTTAAGTGGCTTTAGAGAAATCCAACTGAATACCAACGTATTTTAATAAATTCGAATAAATAATTCAACAGTATACAATTGAATTAAATTATATCCAATCCAAATTAGTTCCAAATTTAATGAATTTCAACCTACCATACCTTAATTTGAAGTTCGTTTAAAAGACTTAAAGTCTTCAAGTGAGTTCAACTAAATGCAACGAACCCTAACTAAATTCGGTGGAATTTTAATAAATTCGAATATATAAGCTTATATCATACAATTGAATTCAATTAAATAATAAAAATATAGGTCACTCAATAGAATCCAATCGAATTGAACGAATTGTAATTGTAAAACAGCGGAATTCAATTTATTTCAATGGAATTCCCTGCATTTAAATGTAATCTAACGGAATTTTAAGTTATTTAAAGAGGAAGTTGAGTGAACTGAATTCAGACAAATTCTAACCGAATTCTAGCATAATAATAGAGATTCATTTGAATGTATTTCTTTTAATACCGTTGAACAATAAACAATAAACTATTGAACATACAACAATGGTATTCAACAGAATGCACTAATATTTTATGGAACTCCTCAGAATTCCATTTAAAAGAATGAAAAGAAATTAATTCAATAAAATACAACAGATTTCAAGGGTATTCAACAACATTCAATGGTATTCCATAGAAAACCTTAGAATTACAATTAATTAAAGTCTAAGTTAATAGGATATTATTGATAAAAAAATGCAAAGAAATTGTTTCAAAATACCTTTATCTCTTAGAAAAAAGATATTCTTTTATGCAAAACCAATAAAAGTACATAGATTCATTCAAAAACTTTAGTCTTTTCTGTTAATGTATGTTCCTGCAGTTGAAATTGCGGTAAACATCGCTTTCTGATCAAAAAACTTTCTTGCTGGAAAAATTCATATTTTATTGTTTTGCAAAACATTTTTTTTAATTCATATGTTTCTATTTTATCAATATTAGAATGATTCTAAATTTCGTGAAAGTTATAAAAAAAAAATTTATTTTTTTTTCTAGAAAAGTAGGAATGAAAGGAAATAAGAAATTAGAAACATTATTATATGATACTATTATTTAAAAGAATTTTAAATAATGGCGAAACAAGTCGGTTATTAATACTGCTGGGGTTTGCAATTCCTAAATTTTTTACGGTTACACTACTAATTATACTATTATACTAACTACTAATTTAAGTAGCAAAATATAACTGTAATAATTACACTTTAAATTTTAATCTTCAATTTTATAATCGAATGGACTGCCAATACAAATAAAAAATTTAATATCATAGCATACATATTATCGTTACTAAGTGCTACATTATCAGGAAATTATAGGTCATACGTATGCATAATTTATGATCCAGATTCATCAACATGTGAATATCTTTTTTTTCTTATTATGCTCATAATCTACATTCTCTATTTATGAAATTCTACACAGAATTAAAAGGATACACAACTTGATTTAAACTACTAATATGTGTATTAAATCAAAAAGAATTATATAACTTTTAAAAGGAATCACTTTCTCATCAAAAAGACCAAAATAAACACTATTTTGACAATAAAGGAACAATTCAAATTTTATTTTTCCTACTTTTGATAAAGTATGTTATACTCACGTTTTTGGTATTCTAAAAGAACCATCCAGGGAAATTCATCGATATCAGTGCGTTCTCCACCTACAATTCTCTCGTCAACATCCTGTCCACAGTCAGAAGGAAGTAGAGGGTGATTCCTGACATTTAAATTTGGACTGGGATCTGGATTTTCTCCTTGATTAATCGGTGGACGAGGCGTATTTTCCGGTCCGGAATTTTTTGGACAACAAACATTTGGATTTCTGCCAACGAAACCACACTGAGAGTCTTGCAAGAATTTTATTTGTTCGGGTCTCAAATTATTGGATTTTAAAATATTCAACAAGGGCGGACATCTTTGAATCGGAATACAGTCACCATTAAAACATGGATTTTGTGCTGACAATACTGAAAAAAATATTTTACCTTTAATACAAAATATTTATTTAAACAATTTTCGATTAAAAAATATTTACATGAAAAAATTATTTATAATTTTAAAAATCCAGAGTCTTTCAAATTACTTTTATTATCTCTGGAGAAAACGATTATTTTTATCAAGACATAATAAGTAAATTGTATTCCCAAGAAATAGATGTTGTTCCATCGTAAAAAATTGCCTCGTTTGTTATGAGTCATTAAAGGAGTTAAATAACGTCTTCTGAGGCTGAGTATCATTTATTCACACACATTCTCTAAATTTATTCACACGTCTTCAATATAATGGGAATTGAGCAAACATTCACGAAGTTCAAGGAAAAAGAAACTCGTTCAAAAACTATTAACTGCCTAAAAAATGTTTGAAATTTCTTTGATAATTAATTACTAGCTTTTATTATTTATTATATAAATAATAATCATATATTTGTTGGAAATTGTATTTATTATAGTAAAAAAAATCACTTTAGCGAAACCAAATCTTTTGAGATTGAAATTGAGAAATTATCTGGTTCCAGGTGAATCATTATTATTATTATTTTATAACTTACCTGAAATGAAGAAATTTGCCAAAAAAAGAAGGAAAAGGTTTCGTAAACTGAAATCCATGGCTATTTTTATTATTATAATGAAGTCTATTATTTTAAATCATTAATTAAATAATTAATTAAAAAATAATTGAAAAAGCGACACTAGATCAACCCTCTGATAAGAAGTTTAAATCCAACGAGTCCAAGAAACGATCGTCGACTGGCGGAGTACCAATGATGATATTATAGAGATGTAGAGATAGTGTGACCAGTGCCAGGGTCAACAAGTGCTCTCCCACCAACTCTTACAATTTCCACGAGAGATCCACTCAGGGACTTTGTGACAATTCCACCAGAAGATTTTGAGATTTATATTTTTTCTTTCCTTACAATTAGCAGAAAAAGATTGAATTCTCTCTGAAAAAAAAATTAGTCAAAAGAGTCAGCTTGCTTATTTTTGTGTGATCTGTCACATATTATGACTTCTTGAATCTTTTCTCCTGGGGTTATTGCTAGAGAGATTGATCAACGACCTGTGTCGGAGCGGTGTTGGGGAACGAACGAATTTGTCAGAAATAAATAATATGTATAACTTTACTACTTTACTACAAGTAGCTGTTGTTTTTTGTTTAGAAATCGACTGCCTGTGAGTCAGAAATGCCCTTATTTGAAGTCTTTGTCAGACGACAATATTGATTCGTTGTTTAAATAAATGTTATAAACAAAACAGATTTTCTTCAATTTTGTACCAGAAGATTTCGTTTTTGCAACCGAATAATTTTAAATTACTTGAAAAAATCCTTTGCTTATGATACTTACCATACAATGAAAAAGACCCTCGATCACATATTAGAAGATTTTTTATGGATGACAATATTAGTTCTTTATTCTAATAAATTTCATAGACAAACAACAAATTTTTGACGAATTCTTTAAATAATTAGACAATTATTTCAATAACAGATGTTGTTCTTAACAATGAAAAATTACCGAATTAATTACAGAAAAAGATCAATTACAAAATTTTAATTCAGTATAAAATAGTTTTGACAAAAAATTATTTAAACATATAAGATTTTGTTTTAAATAGTGTAGTGATGCCTAAACAACGTACCTATTTAATAATATGTGACAAAGTTAGCCAAAAACCTAGAATTTCGTACCTATTTTTAAGAATAAATTACAAGTAAATAATAATTTATTCATTATTTAATGAAATGTTAAATGCTTAAAACAAATATCAATTTTCCTATCGATAACTATTTGCCCGACTGAATGTAAAAAGTACCCTTCAATAAGATAGTAGGCAAACAAAATCATTAGAACAGACGAAAATTGCTTAAATAATTATAAATTCGTTTAAAAATGCTTAAAAACGACTGTCGCTTTATTATCCATAAACTGGAAGGTCTGCGAGTGTGAACGTTTTTTTTTTTTATTGAAAATTTAAAATTGTTCGGTTGGCTGAGGAGAGTGGATTTTTTTAACAGTAATTTTTATAAACATTTTTATTCTTAATTAGGTTATATTGTTTACGAAAATTGCTTAAATAATATTTTTTCAACCAAAAAATATGGAAATTTTTTGGAACAGCGTAAATATGGGCAGAAATGTATTGACATTTAATCCGGAAAATTGAAAAAAATTTCTACGCCGACAAATTCTTTTTCTTGAAGAAGCACTGTTCGTCAGCAGATTTACCAGATGATAATTCACTGAAGAGTAATTTTTAAAAATATTGTTGCTTACAAAATTCACTCCTCTAATCTCATTCTGATAATTTTGAATTTTCAATATAAAAAAAATCCATTCATACTCGCTGACCTTTCACTTGATAGATCTGTAAGGAGAAAAGTGATATATTTTCTTTATAACAATTAAAAGGTATTACAATACATACATCGCTCACCCTGCGAATGTGAATCCTTAATTAACAAATTCTTATTTTATAAACTATTGTTCATAGGGGCTTCGGAGAGGGCTCATTTTAAAGCGTATTTCATTCTCTAAAAATCATTTTCTGCACATATTTATAACATCTATTACCCGAAATGAATAATCCACGTAAACGTGTAAATATTTTATATATTTTTTAGTTATTTGTTAATAACAATAGTATCTCTAATGGTACAAATAAATGCTCATTTGATCGGACTGTACATTGATTTTGTTAAAAAGTAAATAAAATAAATTTAATTTAATTATATTTTGCATATCAACTAATTTATTGATATTTATTTTTTTACATTAATACTGGGATTCCCGTTAATAATAAGTATTTTTTTAAATTGTTTTAGGCTTTAAGCGTCAACTATATGAGATCACTCTTAGTAATATATATGTGTGATTATGTAAGAAAATAAACTCTCCAAATCGGCAAGTATAAAGTCGTTGTCACCGCCAGCAAAAATTTATTCATGGTCACTTAACTTCGGTGTAGTTTTGAGTTGCAATATGTTTGAGCCACAAAAAAATTGAAGGCACAATGAAAATTTTTATTGTTCAAAATGAGAAGCAACCAATTTCGCACCAATGATTTTCTTTGAGTGACATGAGCTTCTATAATTAAAATATTTTGTATAGCCTAATGAAAATGAAAGCCATGGGCCTGTTAGCACTTTCATGATTCACTAATGGAACAATTATTTTTACAATAATCATCACAGCCTTCTTTCACATGGCGTGACATTTTCGTTATTGGAAAAATCGAGGTGTGGCAAAAATTCCTCTAGTGCTATTTTTTGGAAGTTTGGTCAAATATTTTACATTTTAAACATCCCTTGGACACTTATTTAAAAGCCTTTAGAGAGTGAAAATTTATTTACGTCGGATTTTATGTTTTTCACTAATCTTTTTTACTTTTGCATGACACAGAAATAAATAAGCGAGTTCTGAGGTGAGTTCTTATTATGGATTTTAACAGTTACTCTGGTAGACTACTGTATTCAAGTAAACACGAGAACATCAGCAATAAATCTATTTTTTTTAATCCATATTGGAAACATATCATAGGAAAATTTGCATCTTCATTTATACCTACAAAGATGAAGAACACTTTTCAAGATTATTTAGAAATTGAAAAAGATCTAGATTATTTCATGGATACTCTTGAATTGAAAGTTAATATTGCACAGGACACCAACCGCCTAAGCCTGCAACTTAAAAGGGACTAGGTGTACCTTATGTTTTCGAGGTCGCTGAATCCGAATCCGGTGTCCGTTTGACGCCATCAATTCAGCATCAAGATCAAATCTACAAAATTAGTCGCTAACCAACTAAATTAGGGTACTTTCAGGTTTAAGTGGTCACTGCATTCGAATTAGGTGTCTGTTTGACGACATCAGGTCAGTATCAAAGTCAGTTTAAGGTCAAACCTACCAAATTCATCGCTCACCAACTGAATCAGGGTATCTTCAGGTTTAAGTGGTTGCTGAATTCGAATCCGTGATCGAGATAGACTTTTCAGAACATTTTTTTCTTCGGTAGGAGACTTAGTATATTGTAATAATGTAAATGGATTAGTTAAGAAAATTTTAAAGCATACCTTATAATGCTAGCAAGTGGCAGCTTTCCATAGATTCGTCTACAAGAAGTTTAAAAGGTGTTTTGTTGCATACTGGTAATAAAGATGCACCTCTACAAGTTGAACACTTGTTACACTCGGCGAAAAATACGAGGCTCTTCAGTTTCTTCTCAATAAATTGAATTACAATAGCCACAAATGGCAGCTCTGTGGAGATTCAAAAATCATTACAATAATGCTGGGACTACAGAGTGGATATACAAAACACCAGTGTTTTATATGCGAATGAGATAGCCGAGCTCGTGAGCAGCATTATGTAAAAGAATGGGATTCTTCGAGAAAATCTTAATCCAGGATCATTTAATGTTATAAATAAACATTTGGTAGAACTAATAAAAGTGCTGTTTCCACCATTACATATAAAACTCAGCTTAGTAAAACAATTTCTTAAGGCTATGAGAAAAACAGAAAGTAATGTTTTTAAGTCTGTTTTTGAGAAGTTTCCTAAACTTTCCGACGCTAAAATAAAAGATGGAGAATTTGACGGTCCGCAAATTAGAGCTCTGCTAAACGATGATGAATTTGAGCGAAGAATGACAGTGATGAAAAAGAAGCATGGCAAAGCTTTGCGCAAGCTTGCGCAAAGATTTGATGTGTGACTATTGCTGGTGCCTAAAAAAGGATATGAGGACCGTTCATAAAGGAAAGAGTATTCGAAGATCATTTGAGTAAAAAAGACGCGTTCTTCAGAAAAAATAAGTCGTTTTAAACAAGCATCACATTTTTATTCATATTTATCATCATACTTTAAACATCACATAAACCTGGCGTTGGCACCCCCGTTTCTGCAACAAGTAATTTCTAAAAGAAGTGGTACATCCACGTGGTTCAAAATGGGTAACGATGAAATCACTTCAACTGAATTTAAAGCATTTCTCACGCTGTATTAAGAGAGTTCAAATTTAATTTATTCTGAAAGTACCTGATACTATAGCATTCTTGAATGGCGACAAGGTTACAAATTATGGATTCGAATTCAGCGACAACTCAAACCTAAGGGAATCCTGATTTAGTTGGTTAGCGATAAATTTTGTAGGTTTGACCTTGAACTGATCTTGATACTTAACTGATGATGTCAAACGGACACTGGATTCGAATTCAGCAACCACTTGAACGTAAATAGAATCTGATTCATTTGGTGAGCGATGGATTTTGTAGATTTGAGCTTGAACTGACCTTGATACTGACCTGATGGCGTCAAACGAATATCTGATTCGAATTCAGCGACCACTTAAACCTGAAGGTAACCTAATTTAGTTTGTTAGTGATATATTTTGTAGGTTTGACCTTGAATTGTACTTAATACTGACCTGATGGCGTCAATGGACACCGGATTCGGATTCAGCAACCTCAAAAACATAAGGCACACGTTGTCTCTTTTACAGTGCAGGCTTAGGCGGTTTGTGGTCCTGTGTTATTATTAATAATTTAACATTGTTTTAAAAATATAAGTGCGTAATTTTGGAAAATTGGGATTTTAAACAGATTCTGAAAACAAAACAAACGTGCACGATGTCTGCAGCCAATACACTGCGAATGCTATCAGTATAACATTATTCGAACTAAAACCAAACAGTCTTATATATCCGGAAGCTAAATTTCGTAAATTTGGAACAAAATGTTTAGGACTTACAATTTACTCCAAGCTGTTGAAATTTTTTCCATCTGGTTCTTACCTCAAACTGTGAATTAGTATTTATTATTTATGTTTCAGCAATGTTATTGTGTATAAGAGTCCAACCATAATTATTTTGAAATAATAAAAACATTTTTCAGATATCAGGTCTTAAATATCTAGATGAATTTATTGCAGAAATAAACAGGGTGAATCATATTTTATCATTTGTAGATCGAAAAGCAACAAGTGATTATAATGCTGAAAAATCTGGGTTGATTATAGAAAAGGTATCATCCATATTTGCCCTTATGCTCGGATTACATTGTGATCCGAAATATTTTTCAAATCCAGAAGTTTTCAATCCAGAAAATTTTTCCCATGAAAAGAAGTCATCGAGGATTTCTTGTGTCTATTAGACTTTCGGGCTTGGTTCACGAAGCTGGATGAGTAAACAAACATAATTTCTTATTTAAATTTATTCTCATGATTGAATGAATTTTTTATTTGCACCGTTTTGAAGTACAATATTATATAATGATATACGTTTTTATTGATAAGGAACGATTAAGTTCAGAAGTCGGTTTTTTAAATCCAGCAATTAAGCAAATTCACGAAAAGAAATATATATCTTTTTTAGGAAAGGTATTTTGCAAATGATAGTTGGAATTGCTGTCATAATTTCAAAGTAAATCTTTTGAAAGAAAACTAACTTAAGTTTGACCTAAAATTTGTTATTACATCTCCTCAATGTTGCGTGTTTCCTTAATCTTTGAAAAATTGAAACAGAAATGAAATAAAAGCTGAGGCTATTCCGCGTAAAAAAAATTTGGTATGGGATTGATCTAAGAAAACATCTGGGATTATGTGTGTGTGTGCGCGCGCGCGCGCGTGTGTGTGTGTGTAATTGAAAGTTTGTCATAAGGACAACCGCTCCTAGCGAAATCGCGGTAATATTTCAGCAACAACCACGTCTCAAGACCGTGAGATAGGTGTCTACAATCTGCAACGGAACCAATACGATGATCCGGCAAAAGTTTCGTGCACCCTGAGAACAAGGAGCGACCCAAGGATGACCGCCGTCTGCATCTTTCCCGCAAGTGTTTTAGCGTATTGTTGACACGCAGGGATGCTTTTCAGGCTATTAACGAGTGAAAACTTGACACCTCCAAGACCGCCGACGACTTTGTCAGCTGGTGCCGAAAATTAGATAACAAACATGGTTCGCTTCTCGAAGTCAAGAAGAACCATGTCAAGTCTTGAGTGTACAGCAGAAACAATTGTCGAGAATATAAAGTTTCAGTATGTGCGGCACTTCTCATTCTCGACAATTGACTCGATTTCCCTAGGAGCATTTAGAGGAGCGATATTAAGGTTAATGCCGTAGGAGTGACAGAGATGGTAATAAAGCACTCTTAGTGCCGCATTGTGCCTTTGGATGTAGGTCGTTCCAGCATGAGTTGGACAACTAGATAGTATGTGAGCAAAATGCTCGGGGTGTGCATGGCACGCCCTGCAGCTATCATCGGGAATGTCTTGGCTCAAAATGTGGCAACGGTACGTTAAGGTGGAACTGACACAGTCTTAGCATGCCAAAAGGAAACCCTCCGTACTAGACTTAAATCCGGGCGATTTAAGGAAAGCAAACGTTAGCTCACGCGACATTGACTGATCCTCTACATTTCTGTGGAAGATACCGTGCATCCTCTTATCGAGGAGCTGTTCACAAAAGTTTTTCTCTTGTGCTTTCTTAATCCGGGCTTTCGGGAGTGGGTACTCGAGACTGATTAGATTTGATGCATTTTGCTCACCCCTAATACTGAAGTCAAGTCCGAGTGTTTCAGCAGCCTCCTCCGCTGCTTTGTACAGAAATGCTCCTTTGCCTA
>NC_046665.1:68641052-68646846 GCF_010883055.1 Belonocnema kinseyi
TAAGCGGATTTCGTAGGCTGTTTCTGACACATTTACTCCGTGCAGCCATGAGCCTGTCCATTGCATAAAGTGAATGACACTGACTCTTTTAGTGTCAAATGAAAATGAATTACACATTTTTTGCAATAGTGGTATTAAAGGGGTAAAACAAGTTACTTCGAAAAGTCGATTATCAAATGTTACAACTCGAAGGCTAATTAATATTTGTTAATGAAACTGATTAAAAATTATTTTTCATAAAAATCCCCATCCCTTTGTCTTTTCTTTTCATAGTTGAGTTCCAGTATATTATTGTAGAGTTATATTGGATACTCCACTATTGGGGTAAATTTTTGCATCCCTTTAATACTGCTTTTGCAAAAAATGTGTATTTCATTTGAATTTTATATCAATCACAGAGGTAGTTAGCAGTACTCGGGGGGTGGTTATTTAAAACACCCTGAAACAATTCATAAATATACCTACTATTTTATGCTTCTAATGACAAATATTTTCCACTTGGCTTTATTCAAAAATATCCATTAGGTGCCGAGATATATCCAAAATATTATTTTTTAAGGGTAAAATTTAGTGGTGGTTTTCACCCCTTAAAAGAGGATGCCGGTTCATAAAAAACCCGTGCCTCTTATTTGTCAAATACTACAACACATCCAAAAAAGGAAAGAAATAAATAAAGAATATAATGTTGAATTTAATTATGTGTGACTACCAAAAAATTGACCATGTTAAACAATGAGTTTTTTAAAAACAATTAAATTTTCAAAATACATTAAATTTTTTAATAAGGGAAACTCAAGAAAGGGTAAAAGCATGAAACTAAGCCATAAAGAAATGTATTTGTGAAAAATTGGAGTTTTACATGTTGCTATAGGTTAACGTTACAGAGCATGCGACTAAGATCAAACAAAAAAAATTCAAACATCTTTTGAAAATATATTTCGAAAAGTCACAAATATTTAAAAATATGATAAAAATTACTTTTCTCACGATTTATCTAATTTTTATCTCAGATTTTCAAAGATCGCGTTTTATAGTACGGTAAATTAATATGGAACGTTACGGAACATTTCATAAACGAAATTACGTAAAAATGGTGATCATTATTAACTGTTACTTGAAATCAAATTTGATCAATCAATTTTTAATTATACTGAAATATTTTTACATTCTCATCATTTATGATTGACAAAGTATTAAAATTGTCGGAATTTTGACATCTCAGTTTTTCAACGGATCTCTACGTTTCAAGACCCCCTGAATCCGAAAATCAAGTTTTTATGATGGCGTCTGTCTGTCTGTCCGTCCGCCTGGCCGTCCGGCCGTCCGTAAACACGATAACTCTCGAAAAAATGAACGGATCAAATCTATCTTTGGCACACTTTGTTCAGGTCCTAAAAGAAAGGAAGAGTTCCTAACCAGCCACTTTTGATAAAAATTCAAAAAGTGAGCGCATTTTGAAATTTTTTGAGACCATTTTTTCTAAATTTAAAAATTCTATGTGCGGATATTTATAGTATTAAAAAGAAACAACAATTTATCCTAATGACTTTTTTCGATAAAAAGGAAATTCTCAGAGTTATAGAATCTTCAAATTTTTTTTAATCAACCGAAAATCAACATTTTAAGCCAAAAAACGCACGATATGAAAAAAAGTCAAGAAAATAAAAACATTTCTTTTTCGAAAGTCCTACAAGAATATCATAACAAATTTTTGGATTTTGTTGAAAAATCAAAAATTCTAATTTTGATTGCACAAAAAATAATCAAAAATCAAAAATTCCATTTTATGGTCAACCTATGTAGGATACGAAAAAATATGAATAAAAAAAATTGTTATCCCAAAAAATACTACAATTTCGCTAAGAATCACTTCTTGATAAGACGCGTACTTTTTGTTTTATTCGTGAAAAATAACATTAAAAATAAAACAATAAAATGAAAATTTGTGGAAAAACGACAAAAGTTACGGGAAAATCGAGCACGCAGCGCGAGTTTCAGAATGAGAATGTGTACCTCAAAGTCTACAAAGCTTTGAAAAACTTTAGGGTATGTGATACTTAGAAAATTGTCGATTTTACCAGTTTTAGGTTCCCCGGCTTTTTTCTAGAATAATAAATATTATGTCTCAAAAATTTGAGAAATAATAGCGAACATGCTAACAGACGTCCCCACACACTTTTTTTGTGGGTTAATTAAAAAAAGCTTTAATTTAGCAACATGTGATTAATTTACATAGCGCTTAGGAATTAGTATCGATTTTTTCAGTAATAGATTCTTCGTCTTTTTCCTAGATTAATAAATATTTTGTCTTCAAAATCTGTGGAATGATAGTGAACATACTTACGGACGTCCGTGCACACTTTTTTGTGGGTTAATTCCAAACAAATTTTGATTTTGCTAAAAACGTGTGTGTATATTTCGAGGTTATGTGTGTTACAATTTTCCCGAGCGTTACTGCCAAAATACACAATATTTTTGTTCGAAAACTTTGGACTTACAAATAAACATAGTAACTAATCGGTCAAGAGGTGAATCGCTAATCAAGGAGTTTTAAGTTTTTGGTTAGAATACATCCTGTTATTCTACTTTTGATTTTTTTATAACTCAATATAAGTGATATCTATGTGCTTGTCAACTATTTTTAAAGTTGTGCTAATACTATGTACCATTTTTTTCATGTTCTGTTTGTAGGTTAGGACAGGTGCGTGGCAGGAAATTTTGCATTCTTTTTATTTATAATTTCCGAGTAATGCCATTTATTATTTTGAAACTTTAATCAATTGCACTTTGATATAAGTATACTTTATTCAGATTATTTTTTTAAAAAATTGATTATTCGAAAGAAAAGCGGATAATACCTGTAGCTTAAATTGGTCAACCTTTTGGCAAACACCCTTTAATATATTATAAAAAACATGATGTAGGATATAAACAATTAATGTGATGTAATATTGAATAAAGTATACTAGATGTTGCTAAATGCGGTAGAACACTGCAGATAACAGAGCTAGACCGCTGGATACCTTGTAGATAACTTATGAATAGCTTCCACTTTTCGTGTAACGTTCAATTTTGATTAAAATGTTATAAAACTAACGTGTATTATTTTTCTCTATTAAATGAACAAAAAAAATGTTACAGTGTAAGAAAATATTGAAAATTCCAAAAATAACAACGATTTTCCTTCGCTGTGTAAAATTTCTGAAATGTCAGTTAACAGGTTTAGGCCGGGGACCCTTCAATTGTCATCTAGACGGATTAGCTGTTCGTTTTAAATGATTTTTATGATTTTTCTAGAATGTTCGTGTTCTTTATTTAAATAACGCGATCATCCCACAACACTACTCTAACCCAGATTGCTAATTAATATCTCTAGAAAACACCCCAGGGGAAAAGCGTTATAATGTTACCGTGTAAAGCTCTTCACGCAGGCCCATTGGTATCCAAGGTTTTTCATTTAAGGCGTTTCTCACGCTCTGACACTCCATCATGCATTTTTTATCAACTATTTTTGTCACACTTTGCTGTCCTGCCATACCTCTTTAGCTTTAGCGCCCACGCATTTTCTCATGTAAGCTCTTGTTTTTCTGTGACTATTTATACTCTTAGACTTGGGGTCTAATTCACATATTCGCACAATTTTTTCCTCGCCCTGCCTCTGGTTACGCTACCATTTACTTTACCATCTCGAAACATTTATTTCATTCTTGTCAAACAGGTTTTCCTCTTGATCACATTATTTAGAATTCTCTCATTACTGACTTTGTATAGTAGCGTTTTGCAGGAATTTCCTGCTAACTAAATTAATTTCAATCCTCTCTTTTTCTTGGTGGTTCCAGGTCTCGCTACCGTACAGCACAGTAGGTGCAATTAAGGGGGGGGGATACCTTTGGAAAGGGTAAAATCAATCAATTTATAATGAATTTTTTTCAAGTTGATAAAATAACTAGATCATTTATTAATTTTAACATCTTTTTCTTACATTATTAATGTGTAAAAAAACATGTGATTTTTTTTTTGTTACAAAATTAAAAAATTAAGTTAAAAATTAAAATTGATATCGGCTGTTTAATCGAAGGTCCAAATTTTCGACCATTTTTTCAACAGTTTTTACCCCCAAAAAATTATTTAATAACCCGATATCTTTAAACTTTTAGGTATATCCTTCCGATAGTACCATAAAGAGAAACCTCTGCAAATTTCAGCCTAATCGGTCAATAACTTTTTAAGTTACAGCACGAGCAGTTTTTGAAAAGACAATTTCCAGATAATCACGTTTAAAGATTCTTTACGGTATAACTATTAGTTTTAGTGACTTGCCAATCAATCGGCGATTCCGAGTCCACGTAATAAACGTAGTAAACGTAGTAACGTAGTAACGTAGTAATCAGTCTTCTCAGAATTTATGGGACAAAAATATATACAAACCTATTGTGTAAGAAACATTGCTTCGAACCAAGCGCTACGACTACGTGATTAGTGACGGTATGCGGACTCTAACATTTTTGACAATATCTCCATAAATATTTAATATTTTCCTTTTTCCTTTTTACAGTATATTTTTAACATATTATACATTCAAAATATGAAAGAAAAAAATCGATTTTTTGGAAATTCTAAAGGTATCTCTCCCCTTAAAGAATTATATATTGCAATTTAAACTTACATTGTTATATTTTTATATCTGGTAATAGCTCCTACACTGTCGATAACCTTTCTACTCTCCTTTATGGGTCTATCTCTCCATCGATCATTCCGTCATTAGTAAATAAACTACCAAGATATACGTGCTTATCTACTTATTATATCTTCTCATCGTCTAAGACAATATTGCATATTGTTTTTGCACCCATTCCTTCAAACACCATATTTTTTGTTTTATTCGCGTTAATTGTGAGACCCATGTTTTTGATGCTAGTACTCTGCCTTCTACCTTCTACACCTTCTTTGTCTCCTACCACATTTTTTTCTAGATTGAAAAATGTATAGAAAACTTTTTTTGTTTACTCTCAAACCAAGAATCTTGGTGGAGAATTCATCTTTTTGGGAGAGCATTTAATTACTTACATAAAAAAAAAAATTTTGTTTAGAAATTCATATTTTTGGATTGAAAATTCAATTTTTTGTTCAAGAATTCGACTACTTTGTTGAGAGATCTTCTTTTTGGTTCAATTTTTAACTATTTGAAATCAAATTAATTTTTGTTTCAAAATTCTTATGGTAAGGTTAAAAAATTAAACTATTTTGTAGAAATTTTTTTTAAACAATAAAAAATTTGATAAGATTTTGAAAAATGTAAAGCAAAGTCCTGTCTCCTGAAGATTTCAAAATAAGATTTTGAAGCATTTAAGAATTTTGAAAGATTTAAAAAAATAAAAAAGGTTTCTTAAGATTCATACGAAAATTTCACATGAGTTTTTATATTGAAAAATGAATTTTAACGGAAATTCGAAAATATTTCAAAACATTTTAAATGATTTCCTCAAGTTTTAAAAAGGAATATTAAACAGTTCAAATCGGAATTGTGGAAAATATTCGAGTAAGTTTTAGAGAAAAGGGAAAAAAGAAGTTTTGAAAAGATTCAAAAATAATTCTTCTTTATTGATAATGTGTCCCCTAAGGGTTTACATGACTTCCATTCCTTACAATCTTTCTGCTTATATCTATATTTTTAACAATATTATCCTATCTATACATACGAGGGTAGTTCAATAAGTCCTTAGAATGAAGTATAAAAACAATTTTTTTGGGGTAAATTTTTTTTTATTTTTCAACATAATCTCCTTGGAGCTCT
>NC_046665.1:68646946-68653889 GCF_010883055.1 Belonocnema kinseyi
AGGGAGCTCTTCTTAATATTTTGACACCAAAATCATGTCGATACACCTTACCGACTGCGAGTAAAGCCACCCACGCTTTAACTTGACAGACTGTAATATAAAAGCAAGGATACCCACATCGACATGGAACTTTTTCAGAAAAATTTTTTTTTGTTATTTTGTTGTTGTTGTAATTGGAAATGCAATGTTTTTTTTGTCTGTAAAATACAGCATTACGTCTATTTCGTAAGATTGGTTGCAGTCATCTGGTCTCGTTTCAATAATCACAAAAATCTGCGAGTACCCTATTTTCGTGGCTTAGAGAAAAATATAATGTAATAATATAGTACTTATGAATAATCATATGTAATAATAATTTTTATACTGTATGTTATCCTCCTTAGTTCTAATAATAAATTAGAAACGTTTTTTATTTGTTTAATATTTCTACAAGTTGTCTGAAGAATTTATGTATGTTTATTAAAAAAAAACTTTCTTTTATAAGGCTGTTGAGTCAATCTCTAACTTCGAAATTGACGCATCTTATCTCAGTAAATAAATACTTACGTGAGTGTTAGAAATTGTATCTTACCCAATAATTATCGTGTTAAATAGTCTTTTCTTCCCGATACACACTTTCAGTAGTTAACCATCACTGATCACTACTAAAAACTTCCACGTCAGAATTAAGGAAGCTATTATATCGTATATTACTAAACAATTATTATTACATATTTAGTATCATTGTATTATACTCTATTAGTACATTATTCCTCTAAGCCACAAAAACAGGTTACTCGCAAATTTTTGTGAGTATTGAAACTAGACCGAGTGACTGCCAAACTAGCCGAAGTTTTGTATTTTGCAGGCGCAAAAACTATACATTTTCAATAATAAAAAAAAAAAAGAAGAACCTTTTCAGGAAAAAGCTCTATGTCAATGCCGGCCTAATTGCCTTTAGATCACGTGGAAAATATATTACATTAACCCTTTAACGGCCAAGCTATGATCCCGTTAAATAAAAATCCTGGAAAAATTGAGGAACAATGTATAGCAATTTTCAGATTGATTTTTGCAACAACAAATTTATTTTTATAATTTTCTCGGTTTCTATTGCTTATACGATAAAATCGAACCACCTTACAAGATGCGGAACAGTCCACTTACATGTAATGCAAGAATTTATTTTGCGGAATTCTAAGCTCGTTACCTGAAAATTAGGATAATTGAAAATAGTGAATGTTGCTCAATGAATGATTATATTAATATTATAATTCATGTATAGAGAACGTAAGACCCATTTGCATAGTCAGAGATGAACTATTGACGAAGGATTTTGTTGGACAAATGGCTGAGGTTGCTGGCTGGGGAATATATGACATCAGTACGTATAATTGTAAAATTATAATTAGTTTATTACTAAAATTTACAGAAATTTAAATTAGATTGAAAATCAAATTTAAAATCCTATTTAACGTGCAATAATCAAGTTAATGTACAGAATTCCTAAAACTGAAACCAAGAATCTAAGGACCAAATTTGGACAACCACCATAAAATGTTCCTCTTGTAATTTAAAAGAAAAAAATTTAATAAAAAGAAAGGAAAAAATTTTTGGATTAGAATAAAAAAGAGGAAAGAAAAATGAGAAGGCATACAAGCAAATCCTCTTCCTTTTCTTTTTTTATTTCTTTCATCTTTTTTATTTTTAGTATTATCAAACCACAATAAAAAAAAAACATTTGTAAATAATATTCATCAACGTTTCGATACTCAGTTACTTATTTGAGCAGGTAGGAACAGTAATGAAACAGTGATGCTCTCTCTTTTATATCTGACAATCAAGTCAAATAAAGACTTAGGTATCGAAGAGAGAGTGTCATTGATGTCCAAATTTGGTTATTGGATTCTTGGTTTTATTTTCAGAAATTCTATACATTGGTTTATTACTAGTATTTTTAGTATGCTCTGTTAAAAAAAATTTTTCAACTTTTTCTTGAAATTCAAATGAAAATTTGAATTGATGAAAGTGTTTAAATAAAAAACATCCCTGGTTATATGCCATATCAGATCTTATTTTGAAGGAATTATCACAATATTTTATTCTTTAGACGATCCAAAGCCGAGTGTAACACTCCTAACAATTAAACTACCGATTGTTCACTTGGATAAATGCAGAAAATCTTTTAAGAATTATGCGGAGATTGGTGAAGGACAAATGTGTGTTGGAGGAATAGTTGGTCACGATTCCTGTGGAGGAGATAGTGGAGGACCGCTTATGAAAGTGGAAGCCCTCGAAGGACCTCCTAGATATTATTTAATAGGTGTTGTCTCATTTGGGGCAAAACATTGTGGAGAATCGGATACCCCTGCAGTTTATACGAAAATTTCTAAATATGTCACCTGGATTTTGGACAACATGCTACCGTAATTGACGAAAAATAGTCTTCTATTTTTCATCATATTGGTTGGAAAGGGTAGAGCCAACAAAATGCTATAATTTCTTATAGAAAGAGAAGTCTTCTTTTTTCATACATACACTGAGAATGTAAATTCAAACTTTTTGGGATGTGAATAAAAAAATCATATGTAATTTGTTATTTTGAATAAATTCTTTTGGATAGATTTGGATGCTTTGGAGACTAGTATTCAAAGAACAGGAAAACTAATTTTAATATTTTTTATGAAAGTTTAATCATAATTAGGTACATGTCTTTATAAAATAGTTAATGTTAAATTCACTCCGTATTAAAATAAATAATACTTATAGTGGTTTTTCGTAATAACTCATAATTAATAATCAATCGGCAATACAAAAAATCAGTTGGTAGTAGTAGGGTTGGGTAGCGACGCCGAAAGGCGAGACAGGTACCAGACCGCGACGGTAGATAGAGGCAGGGAGCAAAAAGCGTAGGTTCAATTGAGGCTTTTATCAAAAAGGAAGAGAGGGGAGAGGAAATAAAGAAGGAAATTAGGCGGGAAATGGCGGAACTTAGGAAAGAAATAAAAAAATGGGAAGAAGTCTGGGAAAATGTCAGGGAAAAGTTAGAAAATAGGATGCAGTCTTTGGAACAAAAACTGGAGAAGCAGAAAGAAGATAATAGTAAAAAGGTAGATTAGAGGGGAAAGAGCTGAAGGAAGGAGTTGCCGAAGTACTAAAAAGGATTGATCCTAAGGTAGAGATATAGGAAGTGCGAAATGTAGGAAGGGAAGAGCGAAGAGAGGAGATATTGGTGCTGGTGAAACTAAATAAATGGGAACATAAGAGGGAGCTGATGATAAAGAAGAGGTTATTATATGGAAGCCCAGAAAGAATAGAGGATGATTTGACATGGTTAGATAGGAAGATGCAGTATAAATTAAGGAAAATAGCGGAAGAGGAATGAAAAAAGGGAAAAAGAACATGGGTTAAGTATGGGAGAATACATATAGACGGAGTATGGTGGGATTGGAATGAAGAAAGAGAATAGATAATAAGAAATGAGGTGCAGAGAAACTAGGAGAGGAAGGAACGGGAGATAAGAAAATCAGAAATAGTAAGCAGGAAAAAAAGATGAGAAACGAAAGTAGGGAGGAATGGAAGATTTGTTACTGGAATATAGCAGGATGGGAGAGAAAGGATAGGGAGTTTATGAAAAATTTGTCACAATGGGATGTAGTCATAATGATGGAGACGTGGCTAGATGAAAAGGGATGGGAAAAAGTAAGGGGAAGGTTACCAAGAGGTTACAAATGGCAAGTGCAAAATGCAAAGAGAAAGAATAAAAAGGGAAGAGCAATGGGAGGAATGCTGATGGGAGTAAGGAATTAATGTATAACAGGTAAAGATAAGAAAGACAAGAAAGAACAAAAAGAAGGATTAATAGTAGAAGAGGTAATGATGGGAGGAGAGAAGCGCTAGGTAGTGGTGGGTTATGTGAACGGTGATATGCAGGAGAAAGCAGAGAAGAAGAAAGAAATGATTGAAGAAAATAAAGAAGAGATTTGGCTGATAATAGGTAAGGATTTCAATGCGAGAACAGGAGGCAGAGGAGGAAGGGAATGGGGAGAAGAGGGAGGAAGAAAATCCAAAGATAAGGTACTAAATATGGAGGGAAAAAAGTTGTTGAAGAGCTTGGAGGAGTTGGGATGGTATATCTTAAACGGAAATATAGAAGGAGATGGAAAAGGAAAATATGCACGCGCAGAAGGTGAAAGGGGAACAGTAATTGATTATGTAAAAGTGGATGATGAGGTAAGAGAGAAGGTTAAGAAACTAAAGGTAGGTGATTATATTGATTCGGATCACTTTCCCTTAATAGTGACATTAGAGGGACAAAGAAGCAATAGCAATATGAATAAAAGGGGAGCAAATGTAAAAAACGTAGAAAAAGGGGATTGCGCAAGGGAAGGAAAAGAACAGTTTATAGAAAAGGTTAGAAATATCAAAATGGGAGAGGGAAATGTGGACGAGGAGATGAAAAAATGATACGAGAAATAAAAATAGGATTAGAGTGCATAAACAAAAATGAAGTTAGTAAAGGGGGGAATAGAAGTGGGCGGGATAAGAACTGTAAAGGGAAAAAAATAGGTCAGAAAGGAATTAAAAAAGTGGAGTAAAGAAAAAAGTAATGGGGAAGAATATAGGAAAAAAAGAAAGAGTATATTTGAGTTGTGTTATCAAAAGAAAGAGGAAGAGAATAAAAGGTTTGAGGAAGAGGCGGAGAGAGCTAGGACGGAAGAAGAGGTATGAAAGGTAAATAGAGAAAGGAAAAGAAGAAAAAGAGTAAACCAAGATAGAAGGAGTAGAAAGAAAAGTTATAAAGGGAGGAAAATATATTGGAGAAAGAGATGAAAAAGAGGACATATCAAGGGAAGAAATTGTTGAGGTTTTAGGAATAATAAAGGATGGAAAGGCACCTGGTATAGATGAGATTCCAAATGAAGTATGGAAATATGGATGGGAGGAACTAGAGGAATGGGCATGGATAATGTGTAATAGAGTATGGAGAGGAGAGGAGTGGCCAGAGTTATGGAAAGAATGAGTAGTTATATCAATAGTAAAGAAAGGGAAAGGAGAGGAGGTTAAATATTATAAGGGGTGACACTGATGCCAACACTGTATAAAGTATATGTAACTATTTAGTTTAGAAAAGGAATGGGGGTAATGGACAACATATATGTTCTGAACTATCTAGTAAATAAGAGAATTAAAAGGGAAAAAGGAGCAATGATATCAATGTTCGTCGACTTAAAGGCGGTGTTTGACTCATTAGACCACTTTAATTTAGTTTATTAATATCAGACTAGGAAGAAGAAATGAGGAGAAAAGGTTGGGGAGAAGTTCGGATAGGGAAGGAAAAGATATATACACTGGCATACGCAGACGACATAGTGTTGATGGCTGAGGATGAAGAAGGGATAGCGGGATTTTTTACAGGATTAGAGAAATACTTAGATGGAAAAAAGCTGAATGTAAATGTAGAAAAGATAAAGATAATGAGGTTTAGAAAAGAAGGGGGAAGGAAGGAAGAATGGATAGGGAGATGGAAGGGAATATAGTTCGAAGAAGTAAAAAAGTATAAATATTTGGATTATATCCTAAAAACGAATGAAGATCATACAGCTCATAGAAGAGAAAGGATAAAAAAAGCAACAGGGGTAATGAAACAGATATAGGGTATAGGAAAAAGAAGGTAAAAAAAAAATTGGAGAAGGAGAATGTGGTTATTTGATACGCTGGTATGGCCGGTATTAGGTAATGGAGCAGAGATATGGGGATGGAAAGAAAGGAAACATATTGAGAGTTTACAAGAAAGGTATATAAGGTGGGCACTAGGGGCAGACTGGGGACGCCATGATATATGGTGAGAGAAGAAGCGCAAAGGGATAAGTTAAGTATTGAAGCGGGAAGGAGGGCATGGAAATTTGAGACGAAGCTAAGGGAGGGAAAGGGAGGGCAGTTGGCGAGAAAGGGTTTGATGGAGGTAGAAGAGACGAGAGAGAGGGCGATCGAATTAACGAGATGGGAAGAAGAAAGGAGGCACTTCTTTAATGATAGAGAAATAGAAGACGGGACTAGAGTAATCAATGAAGAATTGGAAAAAAGGGAGAAGGAAAGACAATTAATAGAAAGATGGGGGATGATTGAGGAATTAAAATACAATAAATGGTATAAGATGATAAAAAAGAAAGGTGTGCCAAAGTATTTAGAAAAGGGATGGAGAGAGAGAAGATGGACCAGAATATCAAAATTTAGATTGGGAAACGAGGTGAGGGAGGGGATGTACTGGGAAAAAGAAGAGAAAAGAAAGTGTAGAATATGTGAATGGGAGGAGGAAACATGGGAGCATGTATGGAAAGGATGTAGGAGAGGAATGGAAGATGAAGGAAGCTGGCAAGAGAATGTGGTTGAGTTTCTAGGGGAGGAGGGATTAGCAGAAGAATGGTTAAAGGAGTTGGAGGGTGCTAGAGGAGCGAATGAGAGAGCATGAAAGAATGTATGTGAAAAAAGGCAAATGGAAGTATAAAAAAGTGAAAGAAAAAGGAAATGGAAGTCGCTTAGATTAGAAGAGTAAAGATTGTAAGTAATGGTAAGGTAAAAGTTAAGTAGACTAAGATGCGTTTGTGTTCTCATAATCTCTCTCTCTCTCTCGCTTGCACTCTCGCTTTCGTCGCTCGCTCACTCGTTTGCTGATAGGTCCTAAATTGTGCTATCGCAGGAAATAGAGATAAGGAACTAGATATAACACTGTATGTAAATACTTGCAAATAATTGTACGAGGGTAGTTCAATAAGTCCTTAGAATGGCCAACAGATGGCGCGCGAATCGCTCCAAATCATCTGTTTTCAGTCAGCACCACTCCCGACTAGATATATTGTGAAGTCACAGTCCACATCTTCTGAGTTTACGTGTTTTTATAACCAATTGAAAAAAAAAATTGTTCGTTTAGAAAAATGGAAAAAAACGAGTTCAGAGCGGTAAT
>NC_046665.1:68653989-68661936 GCF_010883055.1 Belonocnema kinseyi
GAAAGAGGGAGCTCTTCTTAATATTTTGACACCAAAATCATGTCGATACACCTTAACGACTGCGAGTAAAGCCACCCACGCTTTAACTTGACAGACTGTATGTAGTAAAAATATTATAATAAGCAATTCATTCTTGTAGGTAGACGTATTATGGACCTGCCGAAAACCGAGTCATTTGAATCACCTTATAGTGTTACTTCTAAGGCTGACCCAGAACATTACATTTTTTTAGTAACGGTAACAATAAAAAGTTGCTTATTTTTAACAGTAACGGTAACATTAGCGCGTTGCAATTTTTTGGTAACTGTAATGCAAAGTAACGTGCGTTACCAGGGTGTCTACTCAAATACTGGAAAAAATGTCCGCACAAAATGTCAACAAAAATCTGAAGAACTTTAAAGCGAATTTCCTATTTTGAAAGATGTTTTAAAGTTTCAGAGATAGTTAGAATCAGTTTAAAAGATGTTTTAAAATTATAAGGAAGTTATGGTCATTTATAAAATTAGAAAAATCGGTTTTCATATTTAAACATTTTTCATAAAAAATTTATGAAAAAGCAAAGATATTTGCTAATTAATTATAATGAGCAAGAAAAATACTCATCAAGTGAGCACCATAAAATTATAAATACAAACAAAGTAATTATTGGTCTAACGAATTTTATTATAAATTAACTAGAGGAAGTTTTGGTGCTATTTACTAAGCAATTTTTGAATTATTATTATTTTTACAAATATTGCGCTAAGCCAAAAAATAGATTTCTCAGTAATTTAAGCGACCTGATCTTACATTATTAAACAGTTTCGGTGATAATAGCGGGACTTAGAAAAGAAACCCTTTTTATCGATATTTCGGTATAAGTAGACGGGTTTTTTCGGTACACGTGGAAACAGCCTATAAATAATTTTCAAAACATTAAAATAATTTCAAATACTCATAGAAAATTTCAGTAATATAATGCATCTTAAATAATGTAAGGAAACAAAGAAAAATAAACTCCTACTACAAAAAATTCAATTTAAAATCAGTTTAAAATCTTTTTAATTGAAGTTTCAAGCTACAAACAGGATTATTTGCAATGGAAATTTTCTGAAAAGGTTACAATATATTGCCAAAAAAATTTTCACCATATTGAATGTTGAAGAATTAAAGAAATTTATCATTTTAAATAGTGGAGTTTGAAGTCAACAAAATTGAATCTAAAGCGTTTTTATAAAAAATAGAGAATTCTAATAATCATTTTAACTTAATTTCGATTTAAAATTGAAGCCCCAAAAATTTAAACTAAGGAAATTGCAGAACTATTTAAACCTCACAAAATTAAAAGGGTCAAATCAGACTCAATCAAAAATATACAAACAAAAAATGAATGACTTTGTTTGAAAAGTTCAGAAATTACCTGTTTCAAATTTTCAGCATATGAATTTTCCACAATTTAAAAAAGAAAATGTAAGCAAACTTGAAAAGTAAATTTCTTTCGAAAATTTTAGATTTAAAAAATTTAATTCGAGTCGGTCGACATTGAAAAATATTTTTTTAACACATAATTGTTTTAAATTGTGAAATATTAAGTATTTTAAATTAGAAAAAATCTAAATTTCAGGTATTCAAATTACAAATTTTATATTTAAGCGTACAAAATGAATTAATCTGAATTATAAGCATAAAAAATTAAACAATTTGAAATAGCATCATTAAAAATGATAAAGGTACGAGGTTAAAATTTCAAAATTAGGACGTTTTACAAGAGTTGGTTTTTCAATTAAAAATATTTTACATTAAGAAATTAAAAACCCAGTGGGCACAAAACTTTGAAAATCCCAAGAACGTCCTTGGGACGTTCCTGAGACGTCCAATGTCCTAAAGATGACCTAAAGACGTCTTAAAGACATTGACGTTCACGGGACATATTTTGTACTGACATTAGGCGATTTAAGAGCATCCCTAGGATGACCGAAAGACATGTTATAAAAGACGTCTTAAATGTTCATAATTGAAAAGTGTTAAACAACAGAGAAAGTTTCAAAGAAAATTTTAAACAATTTAAAGCAGAAATGTACTTATGAGTTTAAAAAATACACATATGTCAATTTTAAAATGTTTGAAAATATTATGTTTAAAAGCACTAGACATGAAAATTTTTTCAACTTGAGTAAAAAAATTTTCAAATCTTAAAGATTGAAGTTTAAATTTAAATTAACATTTTAATTTATTGCAGCCGTTAGAATCGAAAAATTTCAATTTTATACATTCATACAATGTAATTATTTCCGCTTACCATTGAAGACAACAGGTTCATTTAATCTGATAATTGCTATATCATCCTTAAAGGGTGTTTTGTTGTAATCCTTGTGTGCGATGATATTTTCTGGCTTAAAATCTTGAACAGGTTCAGCGCAGTATCCATTTTCACAATCAGGATTTGTATCTGAGTTGTGCTCTCCTAGCCGAACACGAACTACTGTGAGCCTACAATCAATCATTGATACCAGAATTTACGCAATCCGTCTCTATACCAATTTCGTTTTATAGCTTCAAATTTAAATTGGAAAAAAATGATTACACAGGTAAATTTATATACTAATCGTGAAATTTAAACACATACGTTGCAGGTAATTCTGCAACACAGTGTGCGGCAGTAATCACATAAAATTTACTAATCAAAGTAGCACCGCATCTATAAATAAGTTTTGGATTTGAATCGGTGATGTATCCAATTTGTGCGATCCATGGATAAGCTCCTAAAGATGCATTTTTTCCTCCAATTATACGATCTGAATTCGATGTGCCACAAGTCTCACGATCAAGAAGTTTCCAATTTGGATGTGCCATTACATCAGCCAATACTACAAAATTCGTTTCAATAATTTAAAAAATGGAAAAGAAATCAAAATGAACACCTTAAACTAACGGAAACAATCTTACTACATTTCGCTGGTCAACAAACCATACCATCAATTATTAATATCAAAAACAAATTTCACCTGATTCTGTACTCAATTCCACTTCAAAGATAAAAGTCCAGACGAAAATTGAACAGAGCCATGACGGAAAGTTCATTCTACCTAAACTAACAATTAAAAAAAAATCATAATCAATAATAGAGACAGAGAAATCGTTAATTGTAATAATTTACCTGTTTCCTTTGTTCAAATTCCAGAAGCTCAAGAAGAAACTAAACCTCCTCCTTCTCGAACTTAGTTAATAACGGACTTGATGTAAGTTTGAATGTCACCTTATCTCCGTAGCCAAAGAACAATATCGTTCTACCTCAGGCAGCAATGCATCTTAGGCATAAATTAACTGTCGAGATTGATTACGACTTATAGTGTGGTATTAAACTTCTAGAGATTTATCGATAAAAGTGCAAAATCTTTTTTTAAGTGAGAGTTTCCTTATTAAAAAATCCAATTCATTAGCAGATCCAATTGAATAATTGATATTCCAGGATATCTACCCTACCTGGAAAACCTGGAATTTTCAGGGAGTGTGTTTAATTTTTTTAAATTGCAATATAAAGTTGAATAATAATGATGCATTGTTTGTGAAAGTAGCTTTGTATGATTTTTTAAAACTATTTTGTTTAAAAAAAGTTATTTGGGCTTGAGATTAACTTTTTTAGCTAAAAATTTAACTATTCTATTTTTGGTGGAAAATTGATAGTTTTCAGTTAGAAATTCAAGTACCTGGCTGATGTGTTTTTTTTTAAATTCGTACTTCTTGGTGGAAAATTAACCGTCTTAGTTGAAAAATCATCTTTTAGTTGAAAATTTAAGAGTTTGTTTGCATTTTTTCTCTCTTGACTGAAAAATGTTTTCTTAATTGAAAATCTATTTCATGCTGAAAAGTTAGATCGGAATAGTTGAATTCTCTGGTTTTCTTTGAACTCCGTATAATTATGTACTTTCAGCGCTGATTACGAATATGATAGTGAAAACTCACAGAAAGGCGATCTTCATGGTAAAACCATAACAAAATCATGAAAATCATGGCCTTTTGCGTTTATCTCAAGCAATACGTAAAAAGCCATGATTTGTATGGATTCTTTCAATGATCATTTTGAGTTGAAGATTCAACTATTTTCTTGAAAATTCGTTTATTCCAGCTGAAAATTAATAATTTTAGTTAAAAATTCATCCTTTCAGTCAAAAATTGATATTTTTTAGTTCAAAATTCGACTATTTCATTGAAAATTATAATATATATTTTTTTAAATCGTATCTTCTTGATATAAAATTATTCTTATTGTTTGAAAATTAATCTTATCGTTTAAAAATTCATCGTTTTAGTTGAAAATTCATCATTTCGGGTAATGTTGTTGTGAAAAATTAATTTTTTGGCTGAAAATTATACTAATGATTTTTTTTTTAAATTGATCTTTGTAGATAAAAATTCAAATATATGGTTGAAAATTGGTGTATTTCATTGAATAATTGTCTTTTTTGTAGAAAATTAATCGTTTGGTTGAAAATTCAACTATTTGGTTCGAAATTATTCTATTTTGTTGAAAAGTAAGGAATTTGAAGTGCTTTAAATAGAATTTCATATAAAATCCACATTAATTGTACCTAAATATTCACTAAATTTTAAATATAAGAAGATAAAATAAAAGTAATTATACTTTTTACTTATAAGTTATTTATTTGTATACAAATTAGTTTTTTGTAAATACCCTTCAACAATTCATCATTAATTAATTGCTAATATCAAAGACCTTTAAAATTATATTAGTAGACAACCTGTTCTAAGAATCCTAGTGTACATAGTGTCTAAATCTATCAAAACGAATTTATCCGGAATAACAAATTATATTTGATTTTTTTATTTGCACCCAAAAGAGTTTTAATTTACATTCTGACTACTCGTTTGAAATATAGAAGAGTTATCCTCTTATAAAAAGTTGTAACATTTTGTAGGCTCTACCCTTTCCAGACAATGTATGCAAAATAAGATACTATAATTTATCTACAATTACGGCTGCATGTTGTCCCAAATTCAGGTAAGACATTCCAAAATTTGCGTGTAAACCGAGGTGTAAACTGCAGCAGATTTTCTGCAATGTTTTGCTCCTTTTGAGACAAAGCGATTTATTAATATCTAGGAGGTCCTTAGAGAGCTTCCACTATTATAAACGTTCCTCCGTTATCACAATAGCAGATATGATTATCAATATTTCCTGCAACACACATTTGTCCTCCACCGACGTCCGCATAATTCTTAAAAGATTTTATGCATTTATGCAAATCAACAATCAGTAGTTTAATGGTTTGCAGTTCTACACTCTGGTTTCAATTATCTGAAGAATAAAATATTGTCATAATTCCTTCAAATCAAGATCTTATATAAAAAATAATGTGAGGCGATTTTAAATTTAAAGACACTTTTATGAAATACAATTTCAATTTTAATTTGAAGAAATCTTTATATAACATTTCTTTTTAACAGAGCATGCCAAATATACTGGTAATAAACAAATAAACTAGTTATAATTTTACAACCATTTGCACTAATATTAGATATTCTCTAACTAGGAATTTCAGCCGTTTTTCAAACAAAATCCTTCGTCAGTAGTTCAACTCTGACCAGACAAATGGGTCTTACGTTCTCTATACGAAAATTATGATATTACAATTTGATAAGGTGGATAGAAATAAATGTTGGGAATTCCTAAAGAGAATGGAGTCAATGGATGGTTTCTACAAGCAATACAATCAATAGATACTGGTAGCAAAGCGAATGTAATGGTTAATGGAACGCTAATTGACGGGCTCGATATTATGCAACGTATTAGCCAAGAATGCGTCATGTTCTCATGGCTATTCCTTATATTCATGGGTCATTGTCTAAGAATGGCCCCCTTCGATGTAGAAGGCTTAGATCTGGAAACCGTAGCCGTACGTGGGCTAGCTTGCGCAGATGACAAGGTTGTTATGGTAGATTCAATCAAAGACTTGCAAAGAATGCTGAACAAACTACGAATACAAGCATGAAAACCATGGACGTAAATGATGAGAAAATAAAACAAGTTGATAAGTACGTATATCTTGGTAGCCTGTTCACTAGTGACAAAAAGATAGACAGGGAGTTAGATAGGCCCATAAAGGAGGGTAAAAAGTTTATCGGTAGAGCAGGTCCCCTTATCAGAAGTAAAAATATATTAAATAAAGCTAAAATGGCAATACATAATTCTATATTTGTATCGACTATACTATACGTTAGCGAGACATGGACTTATCAAGAAAAAGATAAGAGTAAAATTAACGCAATTGACATGAGATTCATGCGCATAATATGCGGGAAAACCTTGATGGACAAAGTAAGTAACGAGATAATCCTCAAATAATGTGGAACAGAAGAGGCACTAGTTGACATATGGGAAGGAAATCGGTTAAGATGGTTCGGGCATGTTGATTGAATGAAAGATGATCGAATAACAACATAAGTGTATCACGGTAAAGTAAACGATTGTGTTCCCAGAGGCAGACTGCGGAAATAATGTTTAGAATGTGCGAAGAAAACCCTAATTAGAACAGATATAAGAATCCACAGAAACACAAGAGCTTGCATGAAAAATGCATGGACGTTAAGGAAGCTAGAAACTTATGACTGGATAAAACAGTGTGGCGACAAATATTATATAAAAAGAATGTGAGTAGAGTGAATGACGCTTAAAAGAAAAGAATTTGGATAATAATGGGCCCAAATAGGTGATATTGAAATAAATAATTTTAAGGAAGGAAATAAAGGGACTTAGAAGAATACCAAAACCCATAAATAATAATGGAGATAATTTTAAAGACTTTTAAACCCTTGTGGTTTCCCGATGATGTTCAGGGCGAGGAGCCCTGAACGCTGAACGCCCGACGAGCCGGCGCCGCGCCGCTGGGGAATACAGCATGCGGGACTGTGGTGATGGTGGGCTGAGAGATGGTCAGGCAGATCTCACTAATCAAACAGCTGGCCAGCAAGAACATTTGCTGAGAATGCTCTGGCTAGCATTAGCTATTTGCAGCCAGCCACCTCGACAGAATTACCGTAGGAGAGCATCAAGTGGGATACAACAGTGAAAGAGGAATTGGTATATCTCTATTATGGAAGTGCGATTAAAATGGACATACCATATGAACGGAGATGTTGTGCACCTTTATTTTTTGGCGAGAAAAGTGAGCAAAATGTGAGGAGAGAACATCGTCGACTCTTCTTACTTAAGTACCCAGAGCTAGCTAGAAGAACAAATGAGCATATTCTAACAGATCAAAAGCGCTCAATATCTTTAAACAGATTGCTGTCACCTGTTAAAATATCTGTCATCAAAATGGAAGTTGAACAGCAGCTTTCTATTGATGAACTCCGCTCGGGAGATGTGGACAACGAAAACCTGATTGAAGCTGAAGGCATAGGTACTAGGAATAATATACTTCAAGTATCATCCACTAAAACTACATCCGGACATTAATAAGGACGATGCGAACAGCGAAATTCCAGAAAAGCTACAGCACATGAAAAGAAATTTTGGTCATGCTTTACTAAATTTCAGACATGTAGGACCAACACAAAAAGCATTCTCTGTCTAAAATGGTCATCACAAATGATCTGTGTGCACTAATAGAACACCTAAACAGCAAGGTTTTACTTTTGGATTTTAACGCAACATAAACTGCATTAGACGTGCAAACTGATGTTGCACTGTGAAGCCGTGGCAACCATCAGAACGTTGAGCCGCAGAACTAGGCCTACAAATGCAGCTTTTGCCTCACGAAGGGACCGATTGACTTAATATAAAAAAGGAAATAGAATCAGAAATCTGATAAACCATGTTACTAAAATCACCCACCCTCTGTAAGACGATACGAGGGTAGTTCAATAAGTCCTTAGAATGAAGTATAAAAACAATTTTTTTTGGGTAAATTTTTTTTTATTTTTCAACATAATCTCCTTGGAGCTCTA
>NC_046665.1:68662036-68703177 GCF_010883055.1 Belonocnema kinseyi
TTTTCTTAACGAACAATTTTTTTTCAATTGGTTATAAAAACACGTAAACTCAGAAGATGTGGACTGTGACTGCACCATACATCTAGTCGGGAGTGGTGCTGACTGAAAGCATATGATTTGGAGCGATTCGCGCGCCATCTGTTGGTCATTCTAAGGACTTATTGAACTACCCTCGTACATTAACACCAGCAATATTGGATGAGATTATAGACTCCCAGCGACAAGGACTTGATGGTCTTACTGCTAGACTGCGTCGGTGCAAGAAAAGTAGTGCAAGAATGCAACAAAATCGAACCTTTCAGGCAGATGAAAAAAGTTTCTATCGTGAACTGAGTGCAAAGTAAAATAACCAGCACGACACCGAAGTTCCTTAATTAGATAACAGAACTAACCATTTGCGGGTGTTTGTGGAACAACGAATAGAAGCGATTTAGATGCAGTATGGTTCTAACTAAAGAAAAAGAGATATCAATAACCATGAAATGGAGCTGATTAACATCACAGCTTTAGATGATTCAGCGGTTTTTAAACGAGTAAGTAACTGGAAAGCGCGAGGTCCAGACATAGCGCACAACTTCTTGTATAAGTACCTGGCGAGTGTGCATCCTGCGTTGACAAGGCGTTTTCAAAGGATCGCCAAACACCCAAATCTGATGTCAGGTTTTATGCTCCAGTGTACTACGTATATGTTATCTAAAAAAACTAGACGCTCAAAATCCATCTGATTTTCGACCGATAGCCTGCTTTCCAATCATTTATAAATGCCTCACAGTTGTCATTGCAAAGAAGGTATAGTCCCAGTGCGACGAGAATGACATTCAAACAGGAGCACAAAAAAGGATGTTGTAAAAACTCGTGAGACAGTAAAGATCTAATCACCATAGATGTCCTTGCCGTCATTCAAACTCGTAAACATCAAAGGAAGTTGCACGTGACATACATTAACTACTGAAAGACCTCAAGCAAAAAGTGAAACCTGAAATCCTTGGCTTTACAATCATGGGTGTCAGGGAAACCAGAAATGGAGAGGTCCTTGTAGAATTAGGACATGCAGCAGATGGCAGATCCAATCTGTCCGCGGCAACCAGAAGTGTGGTTGGCGAAGTTGGCTGATTGAGAGAGCTTGTCCCTCGCACTGAAGTTGAGGTCCTGGAGCTTAACACCACCACGGATGGCGAGGAGGTCGAGGCTGCCATCAGAAGACATTTTAGTGAGCAGACTACTGGCGCACGCACGACCGCTGAAGGTAGGATAGGTGTCCTGTCGTGTACGCAAGAAGCTAGAGGTCATCCGTTGCTACCGCTCCCTCGGCTTCGGCCGCAGGACAACGAGCTGCAAGGGTTCTGATTGGACCCATGGATGCTGGATGTGACGCGCGGAGGGCCACAAGGCTACGGAGTGCGTTAGCACTCCCTTGTGCTTCCCATGCGCTACACGAAGGGAAAATCCCCGGTCTAACCATCTGCCGAGGTCTAGAAGATGCATATCATTTAGGGAGGCCGCCCCTCGTAAAAAAAAGTAACAGAAATTATCGCAAACACGTGTTGCATCAAGAAGTGGTGAAGGGGTGCCGATTATGTGGAGATAACAAGGAATCCATCGAGCACATTACTGATGGCTATCGCGTAAAGGCTCAAGACAGAATATGCGCACAGGCAGGCATAATAAATCAACAACTTGCCCTACAAATTAGGACTCTTAACAGAATGGATGTCTTTCTATAAATACAATTTAATGCCCGTTTTAGAAAATGAAAATTACATCTTATATTGGGATAAAGCTAGCCAGGCGGATCCTTACATCCGAGCCAGTCGACCCGACATCTTGATACGAGAAAAAGAAAGGTGAAAGAGTCTGCAAGAGTAACGACAATGTGGAAAAATCTGGAACATGCATCCTATTGTGATTTCACAATAGCTCAGAAGGCGATTTTATTAAACACTTGTCGCATTGTGAGAAGCTTTCTCGTTCATCAGGAAACAAGCGACTAAAAATCTTTGGATTGGCAGATGGTAGCTCTAAAAACCCATCCAGAGGCGACTATTTTAAACCTCCAACGCCCGCGGCTGCTGTTTAAAAATAACAGTAAAAGAAGAACTCAAAACTACACCATGCCCCTAGTTTTGTGTTGCAATATCATCGAAACAGATTTCAAACATAATATTGAATTAACTTAACAAAACAAGTTTGAAAAAGAAGAAATAATTACACTTAGCGATTACCCCGAAGGCACCTTTTATAGTACCAGTAACAGCAACGCATTACTTATTTTAAAAGCAACGGTAACATTAACGCATTTAGGTGTTCACTCGAATCCTGAAAAAAAATTCCCTGACAATTCCACGTTTTTTTCTGGTATCTAAAGACTTCTCCAGGTCTAATTTTGCATAGTCATTTATTTCTCTAAATATTGCGAAATTTTCTTTTTTTTTCTTTGATTAGTAATAATAATCTTGTTAAGTTTTCATTTGTCACCCTTATATTACATTTTTAAAATGTCTTAAATAGTAATTATTCAATTGCAAAATTTATATATCTTTAAAATTAAGAAGTAAACATTCATTTCACAAATTATATTGATTGTACTTAACTTTTTACTTCGCGGAATTTTTTGCATTGTAGATGGTTGTGGAGAGTTTTTTAAATAGTCGGAACTAGTTCTGAGTTTCTCTATTAAGTTTATAATTAGTAAAATTAACTGTTACTGTACAACTTTAGTAAAACCTAAAATAAAACATTTTAATGAAAAAGATACTAAACCCAATCTTATAATTAATTATAAATAACTGTGCGGCTACCTTTACCGAAATTTTGATATCAATAGCCGCAATTTTTTCTTTACAAGTAAAGACTTCCCACACAAATATCACACGATTTTTAGTTTAATATGTTTAACCTATAGAGCCTTTGAAATGAAAAAATTGCAAATAATATTAAATTAAAGCGTTCGAAATTGAGAAATTTTAAATTGAAGGTTTGGGAAAATAATAATTTTATATTTTCACCATACTACATGTTTAAGAACACAGCAAACCCCAGGAGTAAATTTTATCTTATTGAAAGATAAAATTTATTCCTGGGGTTTACTGTGAATTGAAGGAATTCATCATTTTAAATAGTGGGGTTCCAACTAGAAAAAATCAATCGATATTTTAGAATATTTTTTAAACATATTTAATTTTAATTTTATACGACCCTGGAATGACCTCGAAGGTCATCGAGTCACATGACCTTGATGCATATCTAAACGTAAAATTTTGCGTTCTTTCGATTGGCGGTGTCAAAAATAGGCGTTGCATTTGAATAATAAAATTTAATCTTGAAATAACTTTGAAGATCAACACCATGGTCAGTTTTAAGGTCACCACTCAGATCCTCGTCCAAAACCCTGAAACTTGTGTCCGAAACATTCCTCACGAAAACGCATGTTTTCGCTGATAGGGGGGGGGCGATACTTTTCGATGACCCCTGTATAATGCCCAACACAGACCAGGTAAAGCATGTAATAAATATTTTATATTTGATTGATTTCTGTTTTTTTAAACTTTCATCATTTTTGTGATTTTTAAGACATGAAGATATATTTCTTCATAAGACGCAGTTAACAAAATTACTTTTTAAATTAAAAATTTGTTAATTTTTGGGAGTTTTACAAACAAATGCTTCAATTCAGTTTTTGAAAAAAATCCACTTTTGACTTTCTTTAAAATTTTGATAAAATATAGTTTACAATGTGCACTAAATGCTCTTTAAATATAAAAATGGGATCTCTCTTAGTTTTTGAAAAATAATTTAAAATGCATTTGAAATTCATTACATACATTACATACTACTTCCGATTGATAATTAGATGTTCATATAAATTATTGAAACAAGTGATTATTTTTTCTTGAGTACTTTTCACTTAGAATAGAGTTCGCAAGTCGCGGTTTTCCAATTTTTCCAACTTGTTTTTAAATTTTCAAATAGATTAAGGTTATAATGAACTCAAGTCGATATAAGTAATTGTTTAAACAATATCGTACTATACTCAATAATATTGTCTTTGAATAATGCTGGAAAGTTGTGGGTTTTTCTGAAATACTCGTATTTAACATGTCCACTTTTGCAAGTAGTGTCAGGTAATAATGAATACCAAATTTCAAACCTAATCGTTTTAAAAAATCATTATTGTTCATAACTATCTTTTCCTATGGTAATTCTAGATAGTTGTGTTTTTTCCTTAAATTTCTAACTTATAGTCTTCTTTAGAGGTATCATTTTATTCATAGTTAAGATTATATACTTCACTTATCTGGTGTCGGGTATTTATATAGAATGTCTAGGCAATGTATATAAAAAGTGTTCAATTACATAATTTCCCTGAAATAGCCGGACATTATACATGTGATGTACGCCGAAGAAAGGGCGCCTAATTTAGCAACCCAAAAAGCATAGAAATACATTATTTCTGCTTTCTGAACAAACGGTTTTTCGGTAAGGTGGTATTCACGAAAACGGCAAAGTTTTCAACTTCATTGAACGATATCTTCAAGAAAAATATATGACTGAAAAATTTAAAAAGGGTTATAAAGGGTAAGAGTGGTACTTTCAGATGTCCTACTGAGTTAAAAAAAATTAATTCGCGATGTAATTTAACCCCGAAAATAGCAAAAAAAAACGTGTTTTTTGCACTTTTAGGTTATTATATATCTCACAAACCTGGAGTGATGGAGCAATTCTGACGTTAGATTCGGATTCAGCGTACCAAAAACGTTCGTATAAGTATTGTTTCGTTTCTGGGTTATTCATTTTTTGAAATTTTTTTGTAGACCTGTGTAATAGAAAAATTAAAAAGAAAAAAAACGCAACACCTTAAACTCTCCAGAACAAATGTTACATAATTTTGCACTGGATTTCACCCCAAAGATAAAAGTCAAGGCGAAAATTGGACAGAGCCATGACGAAAACTACGTTCTACATAAATTAAAATAAAAAACACTCAGAGTCAATAATAGAGGCAGAGAAATCGTTAATTGGAATAATTTATCGTTCTTCTTTGTTGAATTTTCAGAAACTAGAGAAGTAACTAAACCTAATTATTCTCGAACTCCGTTAATAACGCACCTGAGGCAAGTTTGAATGCCACCTTATCTCCGTAGCCAAAGAACAATATCGTTCTGCCTCAGTGAGCAATACATCTTAGGAATAAATCAATTCACGAGACATTATTGATTACGGCTTATAGTGTGGCATTAAACTTCTAGAGATTAATCGATATTAGTTCAAAATCTTTTTTCAAGTCAAAAAATAAATAAATATACAACATAAAAAATTATAGTTATAATGAAATTGTAAATAATTATAAAGAAAATTAATATTTAATTGATATTCCAGGGTTTACAACCTACCTGGGCTTGAAAACCCTGAAGTCAGGGAATTATTATTTGCCTGGAAAATCCTGTAAATTTCAGGAAATATTTTCGATGTAGAAAATGTATCTTCTTGGTAAAAAAATCATCTTTTTTGGTTGAAAATTTAACCGTTTGCAATTTCTTTCATCTCTGAACTAAAAAATATTTTTTTGTTGAAACTTCAACTATTTCTATGAAAATTATTCATTTTAGTTGAAAATTCATCAGTTTAGTTGAACATTAATCTGTTTTAGTTTAAAATTCAACTATTTGGTTGAACATTCGTCTTTTTTAGTTGAAAATTCAACTATTTCTTTGAAAATTGTTATATATTTTTTTTAATCGTATCTGTTTAGGTAAAATATTAATATTTCGAAAAAACTAATCTTATTAAAAAAAATTTTTTAATTCAAGTATTCCAGTTAAATATTGATCATTTTTGTTGAAAATACATCTTTTTGGTCAAAAATAAAACAAGATAGTTTAAATTTAGTCTCCTCTTTTTTAATTCATCTTTTTGATTAAAAATTCATCTATTCCAGTTGAAGATTAATTATTTTACTTGAAAATTCATTACTTTGATAAAAAAATTTTTTTCACTTGTGGAAAATTAATTTTCCTAACGGAAAATTTAACTATTCTATTTTTAGCCTAAATTTTTTTTTTTTTTGAAAAATCAACTATGTATATAGTTAAGAATTCATGTATTTTGTAAAGAGTGGTATTTTTCTGTAGAAAAGTATCTTTTTGGTTAAAAATTCATTCATCTTTTACAAAATGCAATACTTTACTTAAAAATTAGGAATTTCAAGTGCTTCAAAAGGAATTTAATATAGTACCCACATTAATTTTACATAAAGAAGTATTGAATTCGAAGTATAAAAAGATCAAATAAAGATTAATACGACTTTTATTTATAAGTTATCTATTTGTAAACTTACATTGTAAATTTTTAAATTAGAATTTTGTAATTAATCTGCAATAATTAATCATTAATTCAGCTCTTATGCCAAAGACCTTAAAGACTATATTAGTAGAATATATAATTAATAGATCACCTGTTCTAAGAATCCTAGTGTCATAGTGTCTAAAGGTCTAAATATATCAAAACGAATTTCTCTTGAATAACAAATTAAATCGAATTTTTTTATTTATGTGCCAAAAAGTTTAAATTTACATTCTCATTACATACATGAAATATATAAGACCTTGTCTTCTTATAAAAAATTATAGCATTTTTCTAGACCCTACCCTTTTCGGACAATATATGGAAACTCGAGTGAAAAATTAGAGACTATTTTTACTCAATTACGGTCGCAGGTTGTCCAAAATCCAGGTAATGTAGTAAGAAATTTGCGTATACATTGAGGGGTAGTGTGCTTCGTGCGACAATGTGCTGCCCCAGTTGAGACAACGCCGATTAAATAATATCTAGGAGGTCCTTCGAGAGCTTCCACTATCATAAGTGGTCCTCCACTGTCACCAAAGCGGATATCATGACCAACTTCTCCTCCAGCACATATGTTTCCTACACTGACGTTCGAATGTTTTTTGCATTTCTTAAAATCAATGATTGGTAGTTTAATTGTTTGAAGTGTTGGACTCTGATCTGGATTATCTGAAGAATAAAATATTCTTTGGATTTTTTTCTTCAAATTGAGTTCTTATGTCAACAATAAATTCGGACGATTTGCAGATTAAATACTTTTATCAATTAAAATTTTAATTTTAATTTCAAGAAAACTTTGAATAAATTTATTAACAGAGCATATCAAATATACTAGTAATAAACTGAATATAATTTTACAATTATACGTACCAATGTCATATAATCCCCAACCAGCAGCTTCAGCCGTCTTTCCAACAAGATTTTTCGTCAGTAGTTCATCTCTGGCCAGGCAAATAGGTTTTACGTAATCTGTACGCAAATTATAATGTTATTATTATTAGCTATTTACAGCAAGTCGTTACTTGTATAACGCGTTATCGAGAACGTTACATTTCTTAGTAACAAGGTAACAGTAATGCGTTACTAATCTTAAAAGTAACGGTAACATTAACGCGTCAAAATTTTCGGGAAACTGTAATGTAAAATAACGTACGTTAACAAGGTGTCTGCTCAAATCCTGAAGAAAATGCCCTGACAATTCCAGGCTTTTTCCAGGTATATTAACATTTTTTTGGGTATAATTTTTATACTACGGAGTCATTCAAGTATTTCGCACATGGAGAATAGATATAAGGAGACCAATCTGTATTGCATGGACTTCACCAAAAACGGCCACTTTTCTGTTGTCAGAAGTACGCTAAAGCTCATATGTAAAATCACACTTACGTATAGTTCAAAACTTTCCGAACGTGGCGTGCCAACCGCACTTAAAAAAATATATGGCCGCCTCCATTGTTTTGTTTTAACAGGTCGCTTGAACAAATAAATTATCAAACAGGATTTTGTGAAATGTTTGTGGAATAAAAAATTATTCGCCATGGTAGAGGTAGGTAGTATGTTTATGAAAATATCAAATTACTTTTACCAACACTATGCGTGCGACAGGTATTCGACGCGTTCGTAACAAAAACTATAAACATACAACTTACACCACTCTGAAAGTCGTGTACACTATACACTTGAAACCACCCTTATTGAAAACTTTCGCTTTTATACAGCGAATTTTAATTGACACATCCTTGCCTTTATTCACAAACTATTAATTGTTCAATCATTATCTATTTACATTTGACTCGCGTTCACATCGGCGGCCATATTTTTTTAAAGTGCGGTTGACACGCCACGCTCGGGAAGTTTTAAACTATACGTAAGTGTGATTTTGCACATGTGTGTGTGCGTACTTCTAGCAACAGAAAAGTGTTAATTTTCAGTTTCACTAGTTTGGTCTCCTTATGTCTATTCTCCATGATTTCGCATTTTATAAACAAACGAAACGGAATATGTATACAATTTCGCGAGTTTTATGCATAATGATGGTTTTTTCAGTCCTAGTTAATATCTAATATGTAAAAAAGAGTTAATTTCTTCCTAAAATCCATATATTTGAATAATAAGTTTACAAACATTTTATTTTACCGTATGCTTAAAATGCAGCGCTTATTTAACATATTCATGAATTGAATTAAAGATATTTTCCAGGTGAGTAAAAATTAAAAAATTAAACTTCTGAAAAAATTACACAAGATACGAAAAAAAATAATTAATAATAGTTGTTCGCCTCAAAAAGAACTATAAATTCGTAACAGATTATTTTTTCTATGGCTTGTAGTTTTTGTTTCAATTGTAAAAAAATAACATTAAAAATAAAAAAAATTGCACTTTTGGAAAAATAACACAAGATATAACAAAAATTAAGAGAAAAGATTTGTTTGCTTCAAAAAGAGCTATCAATTTTGTAATGATAATTTTTTGATAGGACGCGTCATTTTTATTTATTCGCAAAAACTAACATTTAAAATAAAATATTAAAATGAATTTCTGGAATAACGACACAAGATACAAAAAATAAGGGACAAATGTGGTTTGCTCCAAAAATACAGTGTCCATTAGGGTGAACAGAAAAAACACTTTTGGTTTTCTTAGTACCGTAAGGCAAATAACGTTAGTTTATACAATTGTAGAAGGCAGATTTTTAAAAAAATTTTAAACAATATTTAGAGGTGGCGCATCGTCTTTGAAGTTAGTTATTGCAAAAGCTGAAAATTTCGGTAAGTGAAGAATGGATCATAAAAGTGCAACCTCAGCTCTTTTCATTGATATGACTCTTTAGCACACTGAAAATTTTTTGGGCGATCTGCTCGCCCACGTAGTAGAGGTGGAACACCAAATGCGTGGCGCGCTGCTCACCTGCAACTTGGTACATATCCTCTGTCATATTGGGTACGCTCTGTTCCCACATTATAACAGCTGTAATCCCAACAGTATTGGTACAGTAACGCTCCCTTTAGGCGGGAGCACGGAATCCCCACGCCGAGTTTTGCACGGAGTTATACAGTTATAGTTTATATTCGTGGGGCAATTTAATTCTCTTTTGTGGGCTGCTGCATTCCCAACACATGGGATAGGACCTGCTCGCACGTTTGGTACTGTAGCTTACTTAAAAGTGGTCTGGCCGCTACACCAATCGTCGTGGTGGCGCTGCATTGCCACTAAGAAGACAGCTGCTTGCCCAAATTTTTTTCAGTGCAGGATTAGTTCACGCCCCCGAAAAAGGAAAATATACCTATAGACGCTTGCCACGAAAGGTTCTAGGCTTTATGGTGCCAAGACCCACTGTGAACAATTTTTATGACAGGGCTGATAAGCGCTCCGCCCCGAAAATTAAACAGCTCAAGTCGTAGACCTGTACAAGTTCAAAAATTTATTCTGATTTTTTTTTCAATGTAGCACGTTTAATAATACCTTTGAAAACAGTGGAAAACAGTGAAAATACCTTTTTTTAGGCGACCGTAAATAATATTAATTATGAATTTTTTATTTAAAAAATGCTTTTATATGGATTCTGAAGACCTCAAGAACTACATACTAAAAGTTCAAATTAAAAAATGGGTAACTTCGTGGTTAAAACCTTAAATGAAAAAAAATGGTTTTGCTAATGTGAATTGCATAAGAACTTTAAAGACGATGCGCCACCTCTAAATATTGTTTAAAACTTTTTTTACAAAAATCTACCTTCTACAAGACCATAAAATATCGTTATTTGTCTTTCGCTCCTAAGAAAACCAAAAGTGTTTTTTTCTGGTCACCCTATTGTCCATACATTCCCTCTATAACAAATATTAATATAATCGTGAAAAATAAAATTTGCAATTTATTTTGCAATATCCCTATAAGCAGCCCATATCGAGGTACTTAAATAAATATAAAGTACATTTGATATGTAGAAAAGTTCGCATTTAGGACAAAATCGAGTGCAAAGCACGAGATACATGATGAGAATGTTTTCATTAAAACCGAAAGAGTTTTAACAACAGAGAATTGCCAATCACCAAATTCCAGTTATCCATGCTTTAATCCTTAATTTAAAGAGTTCTGTGTGCAGATGTGGGAGAAATATAAACACCGATCAGTTAGCGCGAGATCCAAAAAACGCGTGCCTTAAGCTCGCTCAATTTGGCGAACCGCGCGCGTAGCGCTCCATGAGAATGTTCTTGCGCGGCGAGCAGATTCTTGTCCTTACAAAAATCGGAACCTGGAAAGGAAACCATTTGTATCGAAATTTCGACTTCTTCACTGTTGCTGCGTCCTGATTGCGGCTTTGAGGCACGCCCAGGTATGTATAGATCTTTCCAGTGCCAAGATGTCTAATAACACTTATATCCACAACCTCAAAGTCCTCGGGAATGCCAATAATCTTTCCTTTCTTCAGATGACTTTTGACACACTTTTCCAATCCAAAGTCCATATCAATCTCTCCTGCGTACCGCTTGACGATATTTAAAGGAATTTGAATTTTGCTTTTATTCGAGGAACTATTCACTTCGAAGTCCGCTGAAATCAATGTAACGTTATTTTAACAGTTTCGTGAGACTTCAATCGTACTTTCGTGACTTCGTTTGACTTTAGCTTTTGAATTTGTTAGTTGTTGACTTCGATAATTTCAAGCGATGACTGACGACTTCGTTCTGACTTGGTCCTGTCTTCATGCATCTCTTTATGCATCTCACTATTTGTGGATGAACCATCAAGCTTTTCAAACAGGCAGATGGTAAGTCTATGAGTGGTAGAATCGAAAGCTTTTCAGTAGTCAATCTAGGCCATTGACAGGACGCGTTGTTTGTATGTCTGTCTCCACACAGGCTCAATTCATTAAGCAATCCTCTTGTTTAGGACAGCTGTTAAGATCCTATACAATGTGTTCAAACAAGTTATTGGCATGTAATTGTCTGCGTTGGAAAAGTTGCCTTTTTTCGGTATAAGTATAGTGCGTCTTAACACCAGCCACTGCAGAATGGACGTTTCCGACTTTAAATATGAGGTGAATATGCGGGCCAGATGCTAGTGTGTAGAAGTAAACTTCCTCCACCAGAAGTTTTTGATACCATCTGGGCCTGCAGTGGAAAAGTTCCGTGTGCCTCTCAGTGCTTTTTTCACGTCTTCAAAAGCGATTGATGGACATTCCTTCTCAGATGTTAACGTTGTCGCAAAACTCCTTGAAGTGGATGATATTATCAGTATCTTCTTTCAGCTACATTGTTTTTGCGATTTTGTATACCTCTCTATAAAAAGTCTGTACGTCGTTGGGCTTGGGTGAATTTTTGACAGAATATGAGGGAAACTCTGAAGAGGCGCGAGGGGTTAGCAGGAAACTGTTGATTCTCCCTAATCCTTTTATCCCTCTTCTGTATTCTCCTTCTTGAGTCAGATAATAGCCCGTATTTTTTAACAATATGCTGCTTGATTGTAAGTAGCTTTGACTTGTTCAGTGTGAGTTAAGGTACTCAGTTCATGAAAGAACTTTGGAACCCTTTCCGTGAACGGTCTACCAGATGTTATATAGTCAATCACATAGTGAACACGCGACGCATTCCGGCTTGCCCATCCATCCTTCTTGTTTTAGCCTTCGATTTGAATCAGCCTAATCTTGGGACTTAGGTGGAGCCTGTAAGTTAATCTTCCTCCTTGTCCTGAAATTACTGTCATCTCTGAGAAGGTGCCTGCTTTCCGCAGTTGAGTGAGCAATTACCCAGCTGGCACAAAATTATGAAAGTCATAAGAACGTCTTTGGGACGTTCCTAGTACGTCTTATGTCAGTCCAATTAACGTCCCTAAGACGTCCAACGTCCTAAAGATGACCTAAAGACGTCTTAAAGACATAGACGTTCTCGGGACGTATTTCGTACTGACATTAAACGTTTCAAGAGCATCCCTAGGTCGTCCAAAAGACATGTTATAAAAGACGTTTTAGGGATGTCCCAAAGATGTCTCTAGGACGTCCTTAATTTTTTTGCCCGCCGGGTAGTGAGCACCGTCGTCTTTGGTCCGCACATTACTATACATTCTGAGGCTACACGAGGCCAGTAGATATAAGAATGAGCGTTTCCGCTTACCATTGAAGACAACAGGTTTAGTCAATCTGACCACTGCTATATCAGCCTCATTCCGGGCGTTTATTTTTGTTATCCTTGTGAGAGGTGATACTTTCTATCGTATAATCTTGAAAAGGTTCCGCACAGTGTTCATCTTCACAATCAGGATTCGTATGTATATTGAGTTCTCCTAGTCGAACACCAACTGGTGTAAGCCTACAATCAATTACTAATATCAGAATTCACAAAATCCTTCTTCTGAAAATTTCGTTTTGCAGCTTTAAACTTAAATAGAAAAATAATGACACCGGGAATCCGATTTATCGGGGATCGCGGGCATTGCCTAAATTGCCTTCACGGTAAATTTGTGTTTTCGGACCCGTTCTTATTCTCCTTCTTCCTCGTGGCTTCTTATGATACCGAACCGTAAACTCCGCAACTCCGCTGATCTTGAAAACGCCCCTCTCTCTCTCTCTCATCCAATTGGACCACCTCATTCGGTATATCGTGTACCGATAAACCGGAGTCCTAGTTTATTTCACAGTTCAATTTAAAAGATAATCGTGGAATTTAAATACATACGGATGTTTATGATTAACACAATGGGCGGCAGAAATCAAATAAAATTTATTAATCAAAGTAGCAGAGCATCCATAAGTAAGATCTGGATTTAATTCAAATGTGTTTAAAATTCTTCCGATCCAAGGATAGGCCCCCAAAGAAGCATTTTTCCCTCCAATTATACGATCTGAATTAGATGTGCCACAAGTCTCATGATCAAGAAGTATCCAATTTCGATGTGCCATTACATCAGCTAATATTACAAAATTCATTTTAATCATTGGAAGAATTAGATACTTTCACTTCAACTATCGGCTAACTTCATTTCGTTAAATAAGGGCGTCATAACGCTAGGATGCTAACGCACGCGACACGACTTGACGGAACTTAACCACAAATAAAAACAATCAAAAGCTAACCGAGAAGTTAGCACTAGAAAGTCTTGCTCGCGGAATTGAGCAAGATGAGGCTAGAAGTTGGCCAAAACTAAAGGTACTCGCTCGCTTCATCAAATCATGAAAGTTCTATCTCGGGCGAGCAAAGCACGAAGGTGACACTTCTCGCGTTCAGATTATAAGCAAGAAGTGGCACGCACCTTCATGCTTTGCTCGCCCGAGATAGCACTTTCATGATTTGATTTAGCGAGCGAGCATCTTTTAGTTTTGGCCAACTTCTAGCTTCATCTTGCTCAATTTCGCGAGCTTTCACCGAAATGAACTTAGTTGGTGGTTCGAGTAGAAATACCTAATGGAAAAGAAAAAAAGCGGAATACATTGAATTCTCCGACAAAAACTTCACCTGATTTTGCTCTCGATCCCACCCCAAAGACAGAAGTCCATACGAAAATTGGACATAGCCATGACGAAAAGTACAATCTACCTAAATTAAAATTTCAAAAAACTAAGAATCAATAATAAAGGTAGAAAAATTGTTATTCGAAATAATTTATAAACTCTTCTCTTTGTTCAATTTCCAGAAGCTGAAGTAAAACCTATACCTGATTATTCTCGGATTCAGTTAATAATGCACTTGATGCAAGTTTAAATGTCAGTTTATCTCCGTAGCCAAAGAATAATATCGATCTGACCTCAGTGTGCAATGCATCTTAGGAATAAATCAATTCTCAAGACATTATTGATAACTGCTTATAGCATGGCATTAAAATTCTAGAGATTTATCGATACGAGTACAAAATCTTTGTCAAATGAGACTTTTCTTATTAAAATTTTAATTCAAACGCAGAAATGGAGTTGAGGATGGAGAGAAGGCAGATAGGAGAAATAATATAGTAATAAGAGGATTGAAGCTAAAGAGCGTTGTAGAAAGGGAGGGGGTGAAAGCGCTGCTACAGAACATAGGGTGGGTTGAAGGTAAGGTAGGGAAAGTTAGTATGGAGGGGATAAAGGAGAATGAAGTAGTGGTGGTGGAATTAGAGAGCTGGGAAGAAAAATTGGGGGTAATGCGTAACAAAAATAGGATAAAGAACAAGGAGATTTTTATCTATCAAGATTAGACGAGAAAGGAAAGGGTTGTGCAGAGAATGCTAAATGACAGGCCTAGGAGGGAGAGGAGCGAAGGGAGAGCGGCGGAAATAGGGTATCGGGAAATAAAAATAGACGAAAAAATGTGGGTATGGGACGAGGAGAAGGAGGTGTAAAAGAAAGTGCAGGGGAACTTGTTTCGTAGGAAGTAGGGGGTGGGAGTAAAGCAGGGTGGAGGAGTGTTAAAGGTGCTGTACTGGAACGTAGCAGGGGTAAAGAAGAAAGATGAGGATTTCTGTAGGTATATTCAAGAATTTGATGTAATTGGACTCATAGAGACGAGGGTAGAAAGAAAGGAATGGGATAGAGTAGACGGAAAGTTGCCAAGGAGGTATAAGTGGGTATAGAATTGGGCGGGAAGAGGGGATGTACTGGGAAGGGGAGAGTTTCGAAAGAAAATCTAAGGATAAGATAATAAATCTAGAGGGGGAAATTCTAAGAGACTGGATGGAGGATAGAGGGTATGCGGTGGCGAATAGTATGGTATAAGGGGGCGAAGAGGGAGAATACACGTATTTGAATGAGAGGGGTGTACCGGTGATAGACTATGTGATTATTTATATGCAAGGGTGTGAGGATATAGATTAATTCGCAGTGGAAAGGAGGGTAGAATCACATTATCAACCATTAAGTTTGTGGGTAGAGATGGAGGCTGGAGAAAGGCAGGGTGGGGCAGAAGAGTCGTTAGAGGAGAGGGTATCATGGACGAGAGAGGCGATAGAGAAGTATCAGGAGTATTTGGGCAACGTACGCTTTGAGAGGGAGTCTGTGGACGAGATATGGGAGGATCTAAAATTGAAAGTGAAAGGTTGTGTGAAAAAGAAGGTATTTAGGCAGAAGAAGAAAGGTATGGTGAAGCCGTGGTGGGATAGGGAATGCAAAATGATGAAGATAAAGGTGAAAAAGAAGTACAGGAGGTGGAAGGAAGGAACCGCGAAAAGGGAGGAGTACGTAGAAATGAGGAAGGAGTTTAGGACGATGTGTAAGAAGAAAGAGCGGGAAAAGGAGGTGGAAGAGGAGTTGAGAAATGTTAAGACAGAAGGGGACGTATGGAAGATAATTAATAGGTTTAGGAAACGTATGGTGGGGATAAGTGAGAAGATAGGGAGCGACGAATGGATGACATTTTTTAAGGATTCATTTCAGGGGTCAGGTATATGGAAGAGAGATGAGGGGATTAGAAGAACGAGGGAGGTAGATGGAGAGAAGCTGAATAACGAGGAGATAGAGAAGTAGATAAGGCAGTTGGAAAAATCTAAGGCAGCAGGGATCATAGAGGATTATAGAGGTAGCAGGAAAATTATAGAGGAATTACGCTAATGAATACTGCGTACTAAATATACGCGATGGTGTTGGCAGATGGGCTGCGCAAGGATGTTGTGGGGAAAGGAATATTGCTGGAGAAGCAGGCGGGCTTTAGGGAGGGAAGGAGTACTATTGACAATATTTACGTCTTGCAACACGTGGTGGATAGAGAACTAACCAAAAAGGGTGCCAAAGTGCACGCGTTTTTTGTAGATTTAAAGGGCGCGTTCTCTTCGATGGATAGGGGGAGGTTTTGGGAGGCAATAGAAGAGAGGGGAGTGAATAGGGGCCTGATCGAGTGGTTAAGGCAGATATATGAGAGGAAGAAAGGTGGAGTGAGAAGAGGGGTGCGAATCTCTGAGGGATTCTGGATGGATAAGGAGTTGAGGCAAGGGTGCCCGCTTAGCCCAACGCTTTTTGCAATTTTAATCGTGAATATGTTAAGTAAGCTAGCGGCCGGAATAGTAGGAAGAGTTGGGGTAGGAGGAGTCAGAATATGGTCACTCGCATATCGAGGCGTCCTAACGGTAGAATGCCACCGCACGCGACACGACTTGACGGTACTTAACCACAAATATAAATAATAAAAAGCTAACCGATAAGTTAGCACCAGAAAAGTCTTGATTGCGGAATTGAGAAAGATGAAGCTAGAAGTTGGCCAAAACTAAAAGGTGCTCGCTCGCTTCATCAAATCATGAAAGATCTATCTCGGGCTATCTACCTATTCTATCTTCATGCTTTTCTCGCCCGAGATAGCACTTTTATGATTCGATAGAGTGAGCGAGCATCTCTTAGTTTTGGCCAACTCCTAGCTTCATCTTGCTCAATTCCGCGAGCAAGACTTTTCTGGCGCTAACTTCTCGGTTAGCTTTTTATTATTTATATTTTTGGTTAAGAAATTGTTTGATTCGCTAGTGATAAGTGACTTATTTTACGGAGTGGAGGTGTGGGGGTGGAAGGTAAGTGAGGAGATAAATAGGATACAGGAGAAATATGTAAAGTAGACACTGGGGTTGGCAAGAAATACGCCGAACTATATTGTCAGAAGGGAGAAAGAAAGGACGAGTTTAGGGATTATAACAGATAGTCGAGCGTGTAAATATAAGGAGAAATTTTTTGAATAGGGAGGAAGTAAGCTGGTTAGGGAGTGTTGGTGGGAAAAGGAGAACAGACGTAGTGGTGCAAAGATGAAGGTGAAAAGGGAAAGGTATCTTACAGCGAATAGATTGCAGATGGATGAAGTGAGAAGGATGCGCGAGGAAGGAAGGTATATGAGTTGGTTCAATAGAATGGCATGGAGAAAGAGAAGGTAGAAGGAGAGGAGAGAATAAGAAAGTCAAGGTTTAACGGAAACTATGTGTGGATTCTGCAAAGGGAGAGAGCGCAATATTTGTGTGAGAAAGGAGAGCAAGGAAGGACTTATAGCGAGAATGAGATGCGGTTGCATGGAGAATTATAATATGTTCTGGCTTTCTAGAGAAAAGAGGATGTGTGAATTGTGCAGAAAATGGGATGGAAAAGTGGATCACTGGTTGGAGGAATGTGAAGAAGTGGAAAAGAGTGGGTTAAGCATGGAGGTATTGTTGCATGAAAGGGGGGGCAAAAGGGCAGTAACATGGGTGAAGGGGGTGTTGGGTAAGGTGGAGAAAAAGAGAAGGAAGAAGGAAGAGGAATGGAGAAGAAAAGATTGTAAATATGAGAGGAAGTAGATGTAAGAAAACTGTAAATATCATAAATAGTAGTTAAGCATTAGTTGTTAGCCGCGGAGACAGTGTCTGGTAATGCGAGGAATAGCGAGAAAAGAGCCACATGCGTGCGAGACGAGGCGCAGCGAGGAAGGTTAGGCTATATAAGCGAGCGGATTAATTACAAGGTGTGGATGGGTGGTAATTTGTAAGAGATGGTTGTAAGAAAATACTGTAAAATTGGAAGTATAAGCAAGTCAAATTTTAAAGGCCAGCAGGCCGAAAAATAAACGTTTATCTATCTGCTAGGCCATTTGTAATATCGCAAGAATCAAGTGGAGGCCCAAGTGTTGATAAACGAGTGGCACAAGAGAATCTGTGCTATTTAGAACTGAGCACCCTGGCGGGGCGAAGAACCCGAATGGAGCATCTGCAAAGTACCCGTAAAGACCCCATTCGGTTCCTTTTTAACCTTTAGAGGGCCGGAAAATCAATATTATAGCTCACCTGGTAAACTTATTTAATTTTTATTTTTAGATTAAAATATTCATTTTTCTAACATTGTTGCCGACTTTCAATGTAATTTAAGTTGAATTGATTCTTCCGAATTCCTGTTTAACTTCCTCATACCCGTTAAATTTACTATTGCAACTTTGTCAAAACGGTGCCTTGTTTCTTTTGCATAAGATTATAATTACAAACAAATATTGTTATAAAATGTTTCGAACGTTACTATTTGATAAAATTGAATATAAATTCATCCCCCCTCACAATATTGTAACCCTTTTTCTTCATTTTGCCCCTTTTCAGAAGAAGCAAAGGCGTAGTTTTTAGTTTTCACCTCATTAGAGGGGTTATTTTTGAATTCACGGTATTTTTATGTCATATTTGGATTCAGCGTCAAAAAATACATCGAAAACGTATATTTACACTTCCAAATACACGAAAATTGAATTGCGTGACCAAGGGGGTGACACCCCTTAAACAAACCCTTAAATTTGAACAACCACCCTATATAATGTTTATACGATGTAACAAGCTTATACACTATTGAAAAAACAATTTTTTTCGAATTCGAGATTTCTAACATTGACTGTTTCGTACAGGACCGGAAAGCCAATATATTGGCTCAACCCCTGATCGAGACTTTATCTATGATCAATCAATGATATAAGATAACTTTTGGGCCAATTTTCTGAGGTCGATTTTCCTTCCAAATTGCCGGCCCACTAAAGGTTAAAACACTAAAAGAACAGCAAGATCAACTTTTAAACTTTTGAAATTCGGATTCTACGTTAAATTTTCTATTAGAAATTCATGGAGTAATCGCAATACTTTTTTTGCAGCGTTAAAAATTTTTAAAAATTTTATTAACTTCTGCTGAAGGTGACTTCTAGCATCCAGGCACAATTTTTAAAGTTACCGACGGAACGCTTATTAATTGCAACTAAAAGTAGATGCACTTGAAGTCGCCTTCGGTCCATGTAAATGATAGGTATTTTATTTTTTAAAGTTTTTAACGCTGCAAGAAAAATATTGCGATTACTCCGTGAGTTTCTAATGCAAATTTTAACGTAGAATCCGAACTTCAACAATTTAAAAGTTTATTTTGTTGTTTTTCGTGAGCTTTTTAATAAGTAACCGAATGGGGACTCAATGGGATCTTTCGGGTACTTTGTAGAGGCTCCATTTATTTCTTTCGGTTTGCCAGGGCAGGCTCCAGCTAGAGCCGTTCTTCGACTAAGACTCTCTAAGCTCAGCAAATCTCTACCCTCTTTTTCTCGAGGGAGGTATATGCGAGGTACGGAAGATCTAGGATGATGACTTCGATGCATTGTCATCATCTTGTGTGTTCTTGGGTCAAGTTGCTTAACCCTCACATCACAAGGTGGGATGTTTAGACACTCCAAGGCCCTATTTTCGCGCATGAGCTAGGCCTAGAGCGTCTCAGGGGGTAGGGATCTCAATAGCCTCCTCTTTAGTTGTCCTTTGTACGTGGAAATGGATGAGGGTCACTAAGTCATGCTACAGATGTTTAGAGAAGCCATAATATGAATTTTTACTGTGCTACCCAGGAAACAAAAATCCATTCACTTCTGTTGAATGGGTTTCGAAGACTTTTGAATTGCGTATCTGTCACTGGAATTCCCAATTGCCGCCGATTTGTTTTTTAAAGACTTTTAGTCGTTATAATTTTCTTAACTAACTTATATGCCGTAAAAGACTAATAACTGAAAGAGCAAAAGGAGTCTAGTAGATCTGCGCATGATTTCTTTTAATCTTTCGATAATTCATAAATTTAAAAAATCGTGTGAAATATGGCAGCTTAACCCCAAAAATGTCGGTCTCATTCAAAAAGAAGGAAACCGATTCAATATAACCTTGCTTGAAATGGTCATTGCAGTACATGGCAGATTCAAAGCTGCTTGAGAAAATGACCGATTCACATAGTCGCAGACCGATTCTATTTTAACTTTCTGAATCTTTAAATGACAGATACGCAATTCACAGAGTTGTCTTTTCAATGGATTCTTTTTTCTGGGTATTTGGAATATGTGATACGTATCTTTTTCATGTTTTTAAGTATCTATGTATGCTATTTTTTATTCTGATGTTTATGAAACTGCATTTTTTGGTCAATATATTATTAACGTTACTGCAAGAAGTTACTTAATCATTTATTATCCTTTATTAAATATATTATGTGTTACGGACTGTGTAAATAGCCTTTGTGTTTGCTATAACTGAAAAAAATCTAAGAAATGGAATTTTCTCGTTATAATTGAGCAGAAAATGATTGAAAAAGTCCTTTGATAATTGAATTATTTTGCGAAATACTTTAGAAACAATATTATACCATAAATCATTCGTCATGTGTTTCAAAATCACTGGGGTGAGGAGACACCCCACCTTGTGGTAAATGTGGTGTGACCCTCCGTAGAATTTATGCACTAGATATTTCAATGAATTTCATCCCTTTCCACATGATATTCAACTATGTAACCCTTCCCTTTTAGTCCTCCATGTAACCCTATAGTATCCTTTCGTATCATGCAACGAAAACTCCAAAAAACAAAAAGATGATTAATTAAATTATAGCAATTCGGATTCTATGTTAAATTTGACGTGAGAAGGTCACGGATTAATTACAAAAGTTTTTTTTTGCAACGTTAAAAGATTTAAAAAATACTAAAAAATGTCATTACTTCCGCTGAAGGCGACTTCAAACGCATCGTCTTTCAGTATCAGCATACTATTTAAGCGACTGCGGGTGTGCCTGAAATTGCCTTCAGCGGAAGTAATGACGTTTTTTGATATTTTTAACGCTGCAAAAAAACTATTGCAATTACTTCGTGACCTTCTAACGTCAATTTTAACGAAGAATCCGAATTGCAATAACTTAAATGTTCATCTTGCTGTTTTTTTCTAGTTTTTCTTGCATGATACAAAAAGGATACTATAGGGATACGATGAGGGTACACTGTAGCGTACCCTCTCCGTTCATTCCGTCCGCCAGGCATATACCTATTATGAGCTCTTAATTTTTTTTTAGGAAAATGGCGTTCAAAAAAATCTTTTCTACTCCTGAAGCAATTTTCGAAGAAATCCAACAACAATCTCTCGAGAAAAGCAATATAGACGAAGACGTTGAAGATGGTGCATCGGAGCACGAAGACGCAACCTTGTCTGACGACGATATGGAGGATATGTTCGATTGTGATAAAGAGGTTGAGGACGAAAGAGGTCCGACTTTTCCCGACGAGAACGACTTCGAAAGGAACTTTGAGTTGGGCAAGGATCAGGAAACCATTTGGAGATATAAGCCAGTACGTTCTAAATTGGCGAGAGTTCCTGCTACTAACGTAATTACAGGAAAACCAGGGCCAAGAAGGGAGGCACAATGTAAAACGGGCCCGTTGGAATTGTTTTCTCTCTTTATAACTGACGAAATGATCGGAGAAATCGTTCAGCACACCAATCAGGAAATAGATCGAGCACGCTGCAAATATACTTCCAAGGGTCTTTCGTTCATTTCGCATACGAATTATTTCGAATTCAGAGCTTTCCACGATCTCCAGTTTATGAGTGGAGCTCTGAAAGATTCTACATTGAATACATAAGAAATGTTTTGAAGTATGTACGGCCCTCCAATTTTTCAAGGCACAATGTCTCTCGCAAGGTTTCGGTTTCTTAATCTTCCTAGATAATTCAAAAGCCCACATTTTTTAACAAGTACATTTTGGGTTTCCGCTTATGTCATTCCAAAATATGCATATGTTTCTCTATTAGCAAGCTGTTGAAAGGTATTTCATAATTAAAAGTTGAACATCCTGATCGTCACGCGATGATGTAGTTTATAGTCTTCCATTGTGTAGGTGGACGCAGGCACTCTTGTCCAGTCCAAAGCTCATGAAAATCGCCGTAGATTACCTATTTACTACCACAACAAGGATGATAAGGTCCTCCTTTTAAGAGGTAAATAGTTTAATGTCGTCCATGTATAAAAGGTGGTTGACCTTAAATTCTCTTCTGTTCGGCGGCCCACATATGTCTCCAGAGCTTTTACATAGGAGCACATTAGATAGAGGTAAGAGGGAGGTGCAGAAAAATATCGGATTTAGAAAGTCTCCTTGAAAGACTCCTCTTATATGTGACATAGCTGGTGGTCACTTGTATTTTGTCAAATGTTATGACAATTCTAGTTCGCCACAAAAGCATACGCTCCTTCATACATATATTTTTGGATGCACCTCCAGGCACTCGAGAAGCTTGATAAGTATAGCTCATGGTTCGTGTCGTCTTATCGAATGCCATCCGGCAGTCAATCCAAGCCATGGATAGATTGCGTCTATATCTGATGGAATCCTGGGTAATACACGTGTCTATTAACAGGATCTCCCTGCAGACTGCTAGCCCTCTCTTGCATCCACATTGTTCAACTATTACATTCCATACCGCCTCGATAGATGTTAATATCCTCTCTTTGAAGGTGCCAGTGAATAGCGAGTAGCTAGTGTTTAAACAAGGTATGGACCGGTAGTTCTTTGGACTTGACAAATCTCCGGTCTTAAGGATCAGTACCATGCGTCCTTTCACTAACCACTGCGGGATGGGTTGTTGTCCGTTAAAGAAACTAGTAAATATGCGTGGTAGATGTTGGTGCGCAGAAATGAACTTCTTCCACCAAAAGTTGTTGACTTTATCTAGCCCTGGCGCTGGAAAGTTCTTAGTTCCAACGGCACATGACGTTTTGCTGAACGAGAGAGAAAGATAGGTGGAATTTTCCTGAAGCCACTTCATGCTCTTATTTTTTGCGTCTAGTGCTGCTTAAGGGCATGTGATACTTAGAAAATTGTCGATTTAACCAGTTTTAGGTTCCCCCGGCTTTTTTTCTTGAATAATAAATATTTTGTCTTGAAAATTCGGGAAATGATAGCGAACATGCTAACAGACGTCCCCACACACTTTTTTGTGGGTTCATTAAAAAGTTTTAATTTAACAAAATGTGATTAATTTGCATAGCGTTTAGGAATTAGTATCGATTTTTTTAATGTTAGATTCCCCCGGCTTTTCTCCTAGGATAAGAAATATTTTGCCTTCAAAATCTGGGAAATGATAGCGAACATGCTAACGGACGTCTCCGCACACTTTTTTAAAATTTTTTTTTATCAAAAAATTGTTGATATTGCTAACAGCGTGCGTGTATATTTCGAGATTATGTGTGGTAAAATTCACCCGAGCATTGCTTTTAAACTACACAATATTTTTGGCCGAAAACTTTGGACTAACAAATAAACATAGTAACTAATCTCTCGGAACTAACCTTGTTTGCAGGCAATAAAAAAAGTTTATTTCATAAATAATTTCCTGATTATGGAAAAGGCAGAGATGAAAAACGACGTAACCTCCAAATAATGCACATGCATAGAATTTTTATTTAGCACAATAAATTTTTTTGTTATTATATCCCCCAAAAAAGAGTCCGGGAACGTCCGTTATGATATTTTATAGCATCTCCTAATTCAGTTTTTAAAAATGTTCATTTTCGTAGAAAAAAAGGCGGGGAAACTGTAAGTATCACATGCCCTTAACCGTTAGGACTCCGCGCGGCGGTCCCGTGGACCGCATTTTTCGTTAATTTCATGTGTACTCATAACGGCCTAGATTTGGGTGGCACGGCTCCTGCCATCCCTCGACCTGTTGCTATGGAACCGTTTGAACTGCTGCTCTTTCGCCATGAACAATTTGCAAATGTAAACAATTTGCACATAGAAAACATTCTACAACTGTTACCACATGTGAGACTTGCTCAAGAAAAAAAATTAAAACTGAAAGAGCATTATTCTTTTGATTTTGAATTTGCAGCTCCTACATAGTTCCCTTTCTTCTAATTTCTCTTGAGAATCGATTTGCTAATGATTCTCGTGATAAATTAGATTATCAGGGCGTGCGGAGTCTCAAGGGTTAATGATTAACAGTTTGCACTTTTTAAGCGTGTAATTTGCTTTCCGTAAGTTTCGAGCAAAATCCCTAACTTTTGGAGTGAACTTCTTATTTAATTTTATGTATCTAATCACGCAACATCGCCTCCATCTGAGAGACGCCTGTTGTTTTTTACTATTATTATATTATTTTTATTTATTATTTTTATCATTATTATTAGCGAAAGTGGGACGATTGTCGTGGGGGCTAAAGCGTAGACTTTGGACCTTCTCCGTTCGCTTGTGGGTTAGATTCCGGCCTCGCACTCTTGAAGAGCCTCGGCGGCCTATGCGGTGAACACTAGTCTAGCAAGAGTGTTTTTGTTCATCTCCGGAGAGTGGGGGGACCGGTACCTCTGAAGAAAACGGTTCTCTAAGTACTCAAAGCTGTTGCTCTTGGTGATTCGAAAACCACCTTAAACTGTAGACCCCCCTCCCACCATCAAGTAAGTCTGTGGGGCGTGTGTAAAGGAATGAGGAAGAAGGTACAAGAAAAATTTTAAACCCTTAGGGAACACATTAGAAGCTTCTATTCCGTTATTATTAGCGCAAGAACACGGAACAATCGGGGAGAAAACATCAAAATTAATACTGATATAGAGGTTATTGTGATCTCGCGATAAATTTTACAAAAATTGCAAACTAATATTTAACGGTCTCGGTTTCTCCTGTAATCCGAACACCCCGAGTGTGGAAAATCGGGCTATCATCGTTAATGTAATTCCAACACAAATACAACATTCCAGGTTAGGGCCGGGCTTACAAAATTTATCATTTTTACCAATTTGTATACACCCTCCCTCCCATTTTCCGTGATAGTTTGCTAAACGAATGTTTATTTTCCACGGAATTTTTTTAATGGCTTTTAGCAAATAGATTTTCTTTTCTTCGTCCCACTAGCAAATAAATATTTATTTATTTTTATGGGTGGCTTTTAAACTTCTTGACCGCTTTAATGAGCTTGTAGTCGGTACATCAGTGACAGAGGATTTTGTGAGGGTGTCTTGTATTTTAGCGCCCTCAGCAGTGCAGAACTGCGAAACGTTATCACGGTTACGGTCAAGTGCATTGCAGTTTAGGGGGCCTGATTCCGATTCTGTAATACTACAAACAATCATTGATACCAGAATTTATACAATCCGTCTCCATATAAATTCCGTTTTATAACTTCAAATTTGAATTTATAAAATAATTATTCCACAGTTAAATTAAAAAATAATCGTAAAATTTATTACAGTATGTTCCATTAAATTAGCTAATGTTACAAAATTCGTTTCAATAATTGAAAAAATGACAAAGAAAAAAACGAAACAGCTTAAGGGGAGCACTCTAATTAGAACCTTCAAAAAATCGATTTTTTTATTTAATCGATAGCTATACTATCCTAGAAAATAATCCCGAAGTTTGAAGGTCGTACTGAGAATATTTTCCGAGTTATTATTCCAGGAACCGGAGCGCGCTGAGCCGCGCTAGGTGGCCGTGCCACGCCGTGTACGGTCGCAACGGCGGACGGGACATATCTTATCTCTATCGTGTTTCTAGCTTCCTCTAACAATTATTTTCCAATTTTTTGCCCAAAACATTTGTAATCGGGTGGAAAAATCATAGAAATCGCCGCATTTATGGCTGCAGGGATGTTCAACGTAGGTCACAATGCGATTTTGGTGGTGATGCAACAGCTCGGCTTGATAATTGGCCAGCGGTGCAAAATGTACGCCAAGGAGAGTGACGAGATACAACTCCACCGCGCGAACCGGAACCACAACGAATCGACGAAAGAAGCTCGGACTTCTAGAAAAAAGGCATTGTTGGCGGAAAAAAATTTCCACGAGGAGTGCAAGGGACTCCTCTATGGTGCTGGCATAGATGATTAAAACATCTTACCCGTGTATTTTCATTAAAGACATTTTTTTCTGTCCTAAAACTTTAAACGCGTTTTTCTCGAAACCACGTTTTTAAGTCGGTAATCACGATTGCGAGTAGACTATTGAACTTAGGAACTTCAATGAGGGCTCATTTTGTAGATTAAAGTCACCGCTTGTGCTTAAAACTCGGATATCATTTTAAAAAATTGTTTAAACAATTTTTCAGTCACTAATAACAAAAAAAAAGGTAAAACTCCGATTTTTTTTGTTCTTGCACGAAATTGTTAATAAATTTTAATGTTTATTAACATTTGCGAGTTTTCAGTACACACCACATCCCTTACCTATAAAAGGAGACGTGTTTCATGTATTTCAGATGATTGGTCTGGGCTGTAGTCTGATTACTGCATTTTGGGAGCCCCTCAGAAGATGGCTTCCACAGCCGCCATTTTTCATATTTTTCTTCAAGTAAAAATAACAATTTATAGTTCATAGATGTACCTAAATATATGCAAAAAACCATAAAGCTGTCGTGTTGTTTTCTTATTTCAAAAAAATTCCAAAAAACGACCATTTTTCGAGGCTCTAATTAGAGTGCTCCCCTTAAACTCTCAGAAACCACCTAATTTTTCGCTGCAAACATTTATAAATATAAATTAACATTTTGACAAAAATGCAGACAAAAATTGGACGGAGCCTTGAAGAAAAGTACATTCGACCTAAATAAAAATTTAAAAAACTCAGACTCAATAATAGAGAAAGAGAAATCGTTAATCGAAATAACTTACCTGTCTCCTTGGTTGAATTTCGAGAAACTAAAGAAGATACTAAATCTCCTTATATTCTAGAATTTTATTAATAACCCAATTGAGGTCAGTTTGAATGACACCTTTTCTCCGTAGCCAAAGAACAATATCTTTCTGGCCTCAGTGAGTAAATGCATCTTCTTGCACTCGATACGAGTGCGCAATCTTTTTGAAAGTGAGAATTTTCTAAATAAAAATGCCAATTCATTAACAGATCCAATCAAATTAAAAAAATTTCAAGGTTTTTTACCCTACCTTGGCAACCTGAAAAACCTAGAACTATTAGGGAATTTTTATTACACTGGAACTAGAAATTTTGATCGGTTTTGGTTATTGCTTGCAGTGAGATTGGCCGTGAGTGCAGAGTGTCCAAACGTTAACATTCAGGGTCGTGTTATCCATTTCTAATTAGAGTACATAATATTACGCACCAGATACGCGTGAGTACCCGCGTACTGCTCCCTTTGTCGCCTCTCTCGACTCTGCGACCACCTCTTTCAACGTGATACTGCGAGGCCATCAGTTCTAGGAAGGAATTCGAGCGTGCCTAATTTTTTTTTAATTGCAATATAAAATTGAATAACAATGATTCTTTATTTGTAAAAATAGCTTTATATTAATATATTTAAATATTTGTTGAAAAATTTAGTTTTTCTTTATTTGATGTTAATTTGTTTTAACTAAAAATTCGTTCTTTTTGCTTGGAAATTAACCAGTTTGCAATTTTGCCTCTCTATATTTACTGAAAAAATATATATAATTTTGGGATAAAGTGTACCTGCAAACCCCTGTTTAAAATTCATCTCAATAGTTGAGTATTAATTTTTTTAAATTGAAAACTAAACTGTTAAATTTTTCGTTTAAAATTTATATTTTTTAGTTGAAATTTCGTCTCTTTTTTGTAAAAATTAATCTTAGTTGAGAATCATCATCTAAGTCAAAAATTCATCTTTTTGGTTTAAAACTTAACTATTCCTGTGGAAGATCTATCGTTTTGTTTAAAAATGCATTACTTTGGTTGAAACTTCAACTATTTTTTACACATTGTTGAAAATGCAATATTTTAAATTGAAAAGTTAGGAATTTATAGCGCCTAAAACTTAATTTAATAAAGTATCCACATGATCTTTACCTAAATATTTATCCACTGAATTTTAAGTAAAATATCAAATTAAAATTGGTTGGAATTATTATTCAAATTCATGAACTTTGAAGTAAAATTCAAGAAAAGATTAATTATGTTTTAGTATAGTTTAATTAATTAATATATGGTGCTAATATATTTAAGAATATCTTGAAATATAATTTTTCAACCTTTCCTAATTTAAAAATATTAATTGAATCCTTAGAAACTGAAAAAAAGTATAATTCATAATAACCTCGCGAAACTGTCAAACATTCCCAGTAGATTGTTAGAAAGAATGCGAAATATTTCAATGGTTCCGTACTATAAAAAGTTATACCTGGAAAAAACTTGAAAACCTGGGAAAAACCTGCAATTGTTAGGCAATTTTTTTCTAGGATTTAAGTAGACATCCTGTACTCCAACTATATTTCTAAAAACTTATGATACATCTCGTACTTTTATGTGAAAATCTTAATAAATATTTTGGGCTGCACCATCTAAAAAATGCAAGTTTCTTCAAATAAAAAAAAGATTCCATTTATTGAATATTTCTATTAACCGAATCCGCAAAGAAATGCAAAGTGCAAAATCAAATAAACTACGACTTTTGCTTGTCTTTCTTCACTTGCTCGGCAAGCGCTTCTAATCTGTCGTGTTCCGCAATTAACGCTGTCACTTCAGCAGCTGGCAGAATTTTCGTTTTCGTCTTTCCATTTTCGCGGGTTAAAGTCGCCATTTCCACTGTAAAAGAAATACAAGTTCAATTTTTCCTCTTCATATACGCGTGCAGACGTTGTGCACGGTTGAGAAATTGAAAATATTAGTATACATTTCGAAAAATAGTAGAAAAATAGTGTTATGCAATTTTTTAAATATCACATCAAGTGCCTAACTATTTTAAAATCTGGTATATAATATACATCTCCCAGAAAATCGCCTGAAATTTTTTCAAATCTTTTTAAATGCCCTAAAATATTGGAAATCCGTTGATATCCTTTCAGAACTCCTCAAATCTGCTGAGACCCTATACAAATCACTGGAAAACTCGTCCATCTCTTTAAATCCATTGAAATCCCTTGAATTCTTTTAATATCATCGATTCATTCAATTCTTTATTTCTTCATTTAATTTATTCTTTGAAGTTCTCTAGAAATCAGTTAGAATCCCTTGAAATCTTTTTAATACCACTGGTCCCGCACAGAATCCGAAAATCATAAAATTTTGTCGGCGTCTGTCTATCTATATCTCTGTATGTATGGTTATCTAAATGCTATAGCCACGCTAACTTTTGAAGGATTTGTCCAATCGAGTCCGCATTTCATACACTTCTGAAGGTCCCCAAAATGAAGGTTAAGTTCGCTAATCAGACATTCCCAACCAAAATTAGAAAAATTAGAACATTTTCAAAATTTTCACAATTTTTTTTCAAATTATGAAAATTTTTGTCACAGTTTCTTAGAGATAGGCAAAAGATTTGCAAATTATCCAAATAAAATTATTAATTTTGATGAAAATTAGAAAAGTTATACACTTTTCAAAAATGTGAAAATTAAAAAAAAAAGACAAAATTATTTTTTTCATAGATCCAAAAATTTAATTTAAAATGTTCACTAGATGCCAAATATATTTCAAAACTATCCTAGCCGAATTTTCCGATTAGCCCACAATTTAAAAAATTAGAGCATTTTCAAAATTAAAATTTTTTTTTCAAATTATGAAAATGTTTGTCAAAATTTCTTATAGAAGGGGAAAAGACTTGCAACTTATCCAAATAAAATTGTTAATTTTCATGAAAATTAGAAAAGTTATATACTTTTGAAAATTTTGAAAATGTTAAGAAAAATAGAAAAAAATATTTTTGTAGAAGATTACGAAAATTCATTAAAATTCATCACTAGATATCAAATATATAGTTAGGAACTATGTCAGTTAAATTTTTCGATTAGACAAAAATTCAAAAAGTACGCGTCAAAAAGACTTGCAAGTTATCCTAATGAAATATCAGTCCAAATTTCTACTAGATATAAAATATATGTTTTTCGAAACTATTATCATGAAATTTCTTAATTAGACAAAAGTTGCAAAAGATGTGTCATTTTCAAAAAAATGCAATTTTGGTTTTTTAAGAGATCCATAATTTGTTTTTAGTAGATTTTAACAAGATTTACCAATTATCTCGATGAAACTTTTCAAATGGACACAAGTTATCGAGCGTGAGTTTCGTAATGAGAATATAATCGGCAAAGCCGTAGGTGCTTCGAGAACCTTCTTTAAAAATAAATCGAAAAAAATTTCAGTTACAATTAATGGCTGTAATTCCTCAGAAGTTTAAATCACAGTTTTTGATTTCATTTATAGTATTTAAGATACTTGAAAAAATGTAGTTAAAGTGTACGCATTAAGCGTACGAAAACGCTTAATGCTGTTAAAGCCCCTAGATACTTTTAGAATCCCGTAAAATCTCTTAAAATCTTTGATAATATTTAAAATTCCTTTAAAAATGTTTGATTTCTTTAAAATTTCATTCGATTTCATCTACTCCCTAAAGTTTTCCAAAAATTCTTTGAAATTCCCTAAAATCCCTTAAAATATTTTCATATCTTTGATATCCCTTCAAAACCCCTGGAAATGTTTTAAATCCTTTGAAATCCTTTGCAATTTTTAACTATTTAATGGCTTTTGGGTCGTATATCGATCTATTTTGACATGCTGAGTACAAAAATAACAATAAATTTAACCGCATTTCAAGGAAAAAATTTTATAAAACTTAATATGTCTTGCTTTTTTTCATTTATTCATGCATGTATTATATGAAATCATATTCTAAAAAAATCATTTTGGTCAACTTGGAATTTTTTGAAATGCCAACATGAATTACATTTTTTATATTTAATTAATGGGACACTTATATACAAAAATCCGAAGTATTATTCATAAAATTAGTTCTGTTCGAACGGAAGAAATATGTACAATACTATTTTTTCAAAGTGAAAATATTTGTTGACTTACTTCTTACTTCGTAGGCTACATCAAAATAGTCAAAAAAATTCAAAATTAACATCTATAAAAATTGAATTTTTGTATTTGGAATAGTAGAGACTAGGTTTACTGTAAACGAAACGAGAAAATATACGTGGAAGTAATTGTTTTAATTTGAAATAAGTGTTCTATTAACCAAATCCCAAGAAATGTAATATTTTTGTTGGTATTTCAAAAGATTGTAACTTTATTAAAAATAATGTTTTTTCAAGGAAGATTTTATATTACTATTTTTCATTGAAAACTGTAAACATAGAAAATTGGCAATAATTTCTGCACATATAACTTTCCAAATAAAACTTTTGTTAACTTTTTTAAATGGTATGGTTAAAAGATTTCTGGTAAAATAATACAAATTCACGCTATCATTTTCAATACTCCAAATTGCAGATTGAATCAATGAATTTGTAAATTTTCAAAATTATAGGATCTTAACCAATTTTAAGTTAGAAAAGATAAAATTGAACGATTTCATATTTTTTAACTGAAAACTTTTTAAATTAGAACTTGAATTATATTACAATTTTAAGTCGTTACAATCCTAAGCAAAATTTTTATTATCTTGAAACCTTTCAACATCCTTAAAAATCTTTCATATTTTATATCAAAATATTTATAAATCTACATTTTCTTTGATTTGTCAAAACTTCTAAATGTTTCTTAAAATGATTCAAATTTTTCCTAAAATATTCAATTGTTACCCATATATAAAAATTCAACAATTTCAATTATAAATTAAAAATTTGTTAAATAGAACATTTGAGACTTTCCATTTCAAGCAATTCAGTTTCAAATTCTTTAATTGTGAATATTTGATTTGTAACTGCTCTGTTTGGATGAACAGTCAAATATTGTTAAATATTAAAAAATGATTCTTTTTCCTAACTATATATATTTTTAATTAAACAGTATTTGAAATTAATAAAAGCGGTTGATTATGAATACATTATTTTAATTATTTAAAAATCAAAAATAGTTTATAAAGTTTCAAACAGATCAATTTTTAACGTTAAATTTTGTAAAGTGTTAAATTTTGAACAGATTCAGAATCGTCGTGTAAAATAAATTATTGTTCTAGTTTTATTACTAGAAGTACAGTTGAAAATAAAAAATCACCAATTAATTTATATTTACAGTTGGTTAACTTAAAACGCTTTTTATCAAAAAATTAATACCCACAATGAAAAATTCTTAGAGTAGGAATATAGGAAATAGTTAATTTCTATTAACACAAAACTTAAGTATGTTACATATTTTCTTAGTATGCATAATGAAATCAATCTCCATTAAGCTTCTGAATTAAAAAAAAGAAATAAGCATACGTGTAAAAATAGTGAAACATTTTTTCTAAACATTCGTGAAATTTCCGATTCAGTTGCCTAGTGTTCTAAAGAGTTTAAATGCTCAAAGAAATGCTCACGAGCATGAGAATATGCTCGAGAATATGCTCAACCTTTATGTTCTTTGATAATTTAATGATCATTTATAAACATTTTTTATTAGAATTTAAAAAATCTTATTTTCGATATTTATCAATAATAATTAGAGTATTTAAATTTCGCGGGGAAATGTTTCGCTAATATCTCTTCGAATTGGAAAGGACGCTTAATTTAAATGGTAAAAGTCAAGGTAATAATAAACACATTATTCAGGATTATTTCAGGATTGCTACAGATCTAGGTATAAAACCAACTATACACCTAGAAGATCAATAATATTAATGCAAACATATTATTGTTTCTAAAAAAAATTAAAACGCTTTTCAGTTGAGATTTCAAATCAAAAAGATAAATTTTGAACAATAAATAAATAAATAAAAAAAAAACGAATTTTCAACAAAATAGTTTTATTACAAAAAAAAAGAAGTGATTTTTTTAACCAAAAATAGAGTAATTAAATTTTGCAGTAAAAGCAATTCAATTTTATATACAAAAGATGGATTTTCTACCCAAAAAGATACTCGTAGTTTTAAGAAAATATACATTTTCAACTAAAAAAGATAAATTCACCAGCCAAAACTAGATAGGTTCAATCTGCAGTTAGAAAAATACATTTAAAAACATAAAAAACGAGTTTTCAGCCAAATTAATCAATTTTCAACTAAACATGAATTTTCTACCACAAATAGACTTGTTACATCTTCAGTTTAAAAAATTAATTTTCAACTATAAAGAAACGATTTTTCTGTAAAGGAAATTAATTTTTAATCACAGTGTTTAATTTTCAACCAAAAATATGAATTTTCAGCCAAACAGTGGAATTGTCAACCCAAAATATGAATTTTCTTTTTAAAAAACGAATTTTTAACTAAATATTTTTTTTCAACCAGAGATATGAATTCTTAACAAAAAATAGAACAGTTCAATTTTCTACAAAACAGGTCAAACATCAACTTAAAAGATGAATCTTTGAGTAACAAAATATTATTTTTGAACCAAATACATGAAGTTTCAACTAAGAAGATCAATTTGCTACCAAACATAAAGTACATACATTTTCATTTAGTAAAATAAATCTTCATAAAAAAAAAAAAGAAACGAATTTTTAACTAAATATTTCAGTTTGCAACCACAGAAATTAATTTTTAACCGAAAAGATGATCTTTCAACTAATGAGAGTACTCTTCTATAAAAAAGATGGATTTTAAACGAATCGTTGAATTTTTACTTAAAACAGATAAATTTTCAACTAAAAAAACATAACTTTCAACAAAATTATTAAATTTTCAACAAAAAAAAGGTTTGTCAACTAAAATGATGAATTATCAACCAAATACATAAATGTTTAAGAAAGTAATTCCACTTTCAGTTAAGCAGTTGAATTTTCAACCCAAAGGGATTTTAATTTTATACCAAAAATAGTTGAATTCAACCAAAAAAGATGAATTTTCAACAAAATAGTTTGAATCCTCAAACAAAAAATATTACTTTTTAATCAAATAGTTGCGAATTTTAACCATAATAATAAAATTAACTTCAACTAATATTCCCTAACCTGTAGCAACTCTCTAATTTAAAAAAGAATATGTTTATTTCACTCTACAATATTTTTGTAAAAATATATGTAGTCAGGATGTCCACTATTTTTCAAATTTTCGCCTGCTGGCATTCTCCCAGTTTAGAAAAAAATTAACTCTCTTTGCAAAACGGAGTTTTGAACATAATTATATGATCGATTGCGCAAAATGGGAGGCATCAGTAAACCCTTTGGCAAGAAATCAATTGACTTTGAATTATATAAGTAGAGTAAGGTAATTTTTGTATTTGATAAAGGAAAATGCAGAGATGTATTTTATTATATACTAGCAGTAATTTTACGCGCGCAAATCGCGAATTCACGTCTCTGGATTTTTATTTCCTAACATGAAAAATATGCAAAATTTAAAAATCAATCATAAACCAATTTTTTAATATTAAGTTATAATTTTTTTTTAAATTTAATTATTTACGAACAAAAAAATTTATAAAATATTGTTTAATATGGCTGAGGAAAAATAAAACTTTTTTGCTTCTTGCCCTTTTTTCATACGGCGAACCATTTGCAATGTACAGCGTTATAAACAAATGATTTTTGAACAAAATTACCATATTTACTCAGTGTTATCTCAGAATTTATAATTCAGAAAAATTTCAAACTTTTACACTGTCTATATCAAGGATAGACATCTTTAGGATAGGAAGATAAGAAATCTTCGTATCAAATAAAAACTTCTCTCCTTTCATTGTTGTTAAAAAAGTCGCTATTTTTAAGAGGATACCGTTTAGACTCTTCATTTATTAATAAACAGTCATCCAGCTCATAATTTCTTTTGCGAAGTTGTTTATAACAATTGATATAAGTAATTACCATCAGTAACCAGAATTGACTTCAATTTTTTTAAATTAATCCTTGACACATGATTAAACTTTACACTCGCTTGATATTTTCTCGTACGTGAAGCCATTATTTATTTATGGCCTTGTAAATAATGTATTTTTTATACACACACCCTTCCCTAAAAGCCACAATTTTCAAGTTATTAGCAATCAACTTTTTTTATATCCTTAATTTTATTATAAAGAATTTAATCATCATGGGTAGCATTTTTGATATATGATCCTTATTGTTTATAACTATTGTTATTAACATAAACGCCCAATTAAGAAAATCGATTTTTTCTTAATTTTTTTAATAATCTGTGGCACCAAATAAAACTTTTCACTCTTGTGATATTTTCTCGTACGGCAAGCCATTATTTATTTATGCTTTATAAACAATGTATTTTTTATAAACACACCCTCCCCTAAAAGCCACAATTTTCAAGTTATTAGCGATTACCTTTTTTTATATCCTTAATTTTACCTTAAAGAATGTAATTATATTGGGTAGCACTTTCGATATCTGACCCTTATTATTTATAACTATTTTTAGTAACAAAAACGCGTTTCTTAATTGAGCATTTTAGTTCGTAGCAATAGTTATAAACAATAAGAGTCAAATATGAAAAATGCTACCCAAGATGATTAAATTCTTACCGATAAAATGAAGGATATAAAAAAGGTGATCGCTAATAACTTCAAAATTGTGGCTTTTAGGGCAGGATAGGTTTATAAAAAATGCCAAGGATTAATTTTAAAAAATTGAAGTCAATTCTGGTAATTGATGGTCACTATTTATATCAATTGTTATAAACAAATTAGAAAAAAATATATGAACAACAAATTATGTTAATAATGCTAGATAAAGCTTTCGCAACAATTTAAAGCAAAATTATGACACTGGTTGATCTGGATGACTGTTTATTAATAAATGAAGAGTCTACACGGTTTCCTCTTAAAAATAAAAACTTTTTAACAACAATCTAAGGAGAAAGGTTTTCATTTGACCGGAAGATTTCTATTTCCTTTTAAGAGATCTATCCTTGATATAGACAGTGTACAAGTTTTAAATTATTCTGAATCATAGATTCTGAAGTAACATTTTGCAAATATGGCAATTTTGTTTAAAAAAATCATTTGTTTATAACACTGTACATTCCAAACGGTTCATCGTACGAAAAAAGTGCAAGGCACAAAAAAGTTTTATTTTTTTCAGCCATATTAAAAATGATTTTATGAATTATTTTGTCTATAAATGATTAAATTGGTTTAAAAAATTGTTTAAACAAAAATTGACCCATATTTCGAACACCTACCCAAGATATTCGTAATCAGGGGCCTTTTTTTGACCTTTTTAAAAAAAGTAATCTCGGGATCGCCCATTGAAATTGCACGGTACTTTTCCCCCATGTTAATTGCATGAAAAACTGTTGAGTGCTTTGGGCCACATGTTAATACTAACCGATTTCGCTCAAATTTTCAGGAGATCATTTCTCTGGTCATTCAAACAAAATGGGGAGATGAGACCAAGAAGAATAAAAAATCGAAAAAAAGGACCAACCCTAATGGCCACGCTGGTAGTAATTATGATATTTATTTGTTTAAACAATAAATGCTCTAAATTATTTTAAATGTTCTATAAATGCTCTGTTCGAGCTTAAATGCCGAGCATATTCTCGAGAGCATTTGCTCAAGATAAATTCTTGTACCTTTAAGAACTCTACTGCCACTCTGCTAGATTTAATTGAAAATAAATCACCTTTGTCTGCAGAAAGTTTGTTCATATCCAAAGTCTTGGAAAGAACCTTGATAGCCAGAGCCATTGCATCCTTCAAGGTCGTCTCGCCTTCCTTGTACTCCTGTTTCAAGGAAGAAACTGCAGCCGCCGAATTGTTGCCGATGCAGGTCGCTTTCCATCCACCATAATTCCCACTGGGGTCGGATTGATACAGCTGATATCCATAGTGGCGATCCCATCCCATGTAGAGAATCGAGACTCCGAAAGGTCTCTTTCCGCCGTACTGGGTGTAAGCTTGTTTGACGTCGCACAACCAGGAGACGAGTTGCTCGCAAGGGATTGTCTCTCCATATTGTAGGAGGTATCTCTGACCAATGAGTCGCAATTCGTTGGTCAGGACGTTAGCGTCTGACGTAATTCCAGCTACTGAACACACAACGTCTTCGTTTAGCTTGTAGATCTTCTCGGAGAAGAATACTTCGTCCAAGAGCTTGTTTGTGTTTCTTCTTTCGGCCGCTAGTAAAATTCCGTCATTGGCTAGAATTCCGAGGCAAGTTCCGGCGTGACTGATGGCCTCCATGGCATATTCTACTTGGTACAATCGACCCTCGGGAGAGAAGATGGTTGTACGTGTGTCATACCTTCGAGCCTGGAAAAATGTAACGGCGTTGCTAAAAAATCCCAATTTAAAAATTCCCTAATTTTTTTCACCTGACAGTTCTAAATTTGTCATTTAGGAATAAAAACAAACCTTACGCCTAGAAAATAAATAATTGAATGCAAGACAATGTTTGTTTCTAAATTGATCTTTAACGCTTTTAGTGACAAGTCAGACGTTACAACTTAACATTCTCTGAAAGCAAAAAACATTAATTTTCAACAAAAAAGTTCATTTTCAACCAAGAAAGATGATTTTTCAACCCAATAGTTTAATTTCAACAACCAAATTTATTCATTTTTAACGAAACATTAGCATTAATGTTCAACCAAACAGTTAAATTTCAGAGTGGCCTTTTTAATGAAAGAAAAAATTTCCAGTAATTTCCCAGTTCGCAAACATGTTTCACGGTCAATGAAATTTAAAAATTCGAACTCTAAACTCTATGAAGCTAAACATTTTTCAATTTCAAGCAATAAAAACTGAGCTGCATATCATGCTAAGCAATTTTAAACTGGAAACATTAAAAATTGAGCGATGGCATTTTTTTATAAACTAAATACTTCTTAAATTAAAAGCTAAATTATTTTTATTCCAAATAATTTAGAAATTCTTAAAATGCTTCCAAATTTTATTTCCTTAAAATATTCCCTAAAATTAATTTTTCAATATTAAAAAAAATCATTCTCAATTTTTCTGAGAATCTTAAGAAAATGTTTTTTATTATTTTGAAGCCTTTTATGATTCTTACCAAACGTCTAACTTTTTTGTTCGAAATCTACAAAAAATGAAAAATTCATATTTTGTTTTAAATTAGGCCATCCTGGGCTGTTTGCGCCGAAATTCCGGTATGAATAGTCGGATTTTGCCGATATACACAGAGCCGCAGACGCTAAATTTAAATTAATTGAAACAATTATTTCACAATTCACATTAATTTTGAATCTTTTCAGAACTTCGAAATATATGTTAAACTTACTAGAATTTTTTCTAGGAATAACATTTTTAATCATTATTTAGATAACAAAATTGGAAACTTTTACTTAAAAATTAAAAGTTTTCACGTATAACAATTAAAACTGTAACGTTCAAAGTTCTTTTTTAGTTTTGTATAAATTGTTTTCTAATTACTGATTTTAAATGAACAGCCAAATATTTCTGATTATTAAGCAATTAATCTTTTCCTCAATAATATCTCAAATTTAATATATTTTAATATAATAATTAATTAATTAAAATTAATTAATTAATACTTAATCAATAATATTTATGAATGTATTATCTTGAAGTTATTTTACAATCGAAAATAGTTTATAAAGTTTGAATAGGACGTTCACATTTGTTTCGTAACTAAGACTTTCTAATTAAACCGGTTTAATTTTTAACGTTGAAATCTACAAATCCTTAAATTTTAAACTGATTTCGAATTGTCTTGTAAAATAAATTTTATTATTATTCACTAGTTAATCATTAAATGCAGTTCAATTTTAAAAATCATTATAATTTATATTCTCAGTTGATCAACCAACAATTTTTTTATTCAAAATTGTCAATTTTAAACGCTTCTAATTTTTTAAATCTTTAATACGGCATTGTTTGAATGAAAGATTTTCGAATTACACATTGTAAGCTGAATGATACTAGAATTGAAACATAATAATTTAACTAATTCTTTTTAAAAAGAGTAAAAACCAAACTTGAACATATTTGCTTGTTCTAAAAATTTGTATAATTCTCGGTTAAAAAACAAACGCATTGTCATTTCCCGATTTCATCAAATTCCTGATTGCCCGGCCCAGTCGCAACGCTGAACTTAATTACAAAAGAGACGAATTTTCAAGAAAAAAGTTGAATTTTTACCCAATTATTTGAATTTTCAAACAAAAAGGAATAAACTTTCACCAAATAGTTGAATCTTCTAACAAAACAAATGTTCAACAGAGGAGTGAATTTTTCGATAAAAAAAGATTATTTAAAAAAAAATAGTGAAATTTTTAACAATATAGTTGAATTTTAAACTTCAAATACGAATTTTAAACCATATGGTCGAATTAAAAAAAATTACTTCAATCAAAAACAGTCGATTTTTCAATCCAAATAAACTAACTTTCTTCCTTAAAAAATCATTAATATTCAGCAAAACAGTTACATTTTAGACGAAGATTAGTCAACTAACTCAGTCTTCAACTAACAAAATAAATTTTCAACAAAAGAACGTACACTCAACGAGAAATACAATAAATGATATTTCAATCAAAAAATATGTTAATTTTCTACCAAAAATAATTTAATTGATAAAAAAAACGAATTTTCAACTAAATAGTTGATTTTTCATCCAGAAAAGATTTCTCAGTCAAGAAGTAAAACAAAATTACCATGTTGTTCAATTTTCTACCAAAAATTACCAATTTTAGCAAAAAATGAAATAGTTAAAGCAGTTTAAAAAATGTATTTAAAAACACAATTAATTTCCAACAAAATAATTTAATTTTCAAACATAAAAAAAATCAATTTTCAACAAAATAGTTCGCTTTTTAACAAATAAAATTAATTTTTAACAAAAGTAATTCAACTTTCAACCAAGCAGTTATGTTTCCAACCAAAAAAGATAAATTCTTAATGAAAAATTTAAAAGCTTAATTTTCAGTTTAAAAATTAATTTTCAAAAAAAATAAAACGAATTTTCAACAAAATAGTTAAATCTTGAAACAATTAAATTTATTTTTAAAAACAAAATTCAACTTTCAACCACTTAGTAGAATTTTTAACTAAAATAGATGAATTCTGAACCTATAATATAAAAGCAGGCTTTGAAATTAAAAAGAATGGTCTTTCAACCAAAATTAGTTGAATTTTCTTATTGGGCTCTATTATGAATAATTCAGTTTGCATTTAAGTGAAAAACAAGAAAATGGGGAAGTTTGATTAAAACGTGGAAGAAGGAATTCTGTAAAAAATGGGAAAAGCGGGGGAAAGGGGGAAAGAGTGTAGATTCTGTAAAACGGCCAGAGTAAATTTTATAAACTTCAACTTCAGTTTATCGAAAATTCTCATTGATTATTGCAAGAAATTTTGAAAGAAAAACCCAGGCATAAACAATTAAAAAATAATGATAATTGTTTATGTAAATGTAGTTCTATTTTAATTTACAAAAGCTCATTTTATTCCCTGAAATATTTTTTTTGTAATCCTATTCATCACTAATTTAAGGAAATAATTTTATTAACCTTTCAAACACTAGAGTAAGCTTTTTTAAATACAAATTTAACAGAAATGATCATTTTTGTCTAAAGCGGAAGAAAAAATACACATATGCAAATAACTACAGAGACAAAGAATCATGATTTGAACACATTTCTTTCATTATTTACGCTTAGATTTCTCCTAAAATTGTTTACAATAATAAATTGAATTTTTGTATCAAATTTATGAGTCAGGTACACAGAACATCATTAATTTAAAGTATTTTCAAATCTTTAAAAAAAAAGAGTTTCATTTTAAGGCGGTTCCATGGAATTGAAACAAATTTCAGATGTAAATGCAAATTATTTTTCTCGGAAGAAAACTGTTTTACTTGACATGTTTTACAAAGAATTAATACATACATCTGTATGACGCTACATTATTAAATGTTTCTTATTCATAAACAATTTTAGAGTGCAATGATCGAAATGAAATTTTTCTTTGCTGAAAAAAATAATAAGTTGAGAGTAAGACTACTAAATATTGATTAATAATATTCTTCAATTTTGACATTTTTTTAACCGATGACTTTCTTATAATTTTCTTGAGAACAATAAAACGGATCAATTTGAACAGTTAAGTAGTTAGGTTACATATTTTCGTATAGCTAACAATAAATGTAAAAAATTGATCTAAATAAGCCACAACCGCAAAGAAGTCATTTTTTTTAATAACGAAACAAATATCTACATAGGATTTTTCATTTCGCCAAAAATGTTGAAACATGACTAGTAAATTTTATAAAGTCCGAATTCTTTTAAACAAGAGCCAAGACATATTTATAATATGAAATACAAATAATGC
>NC_046665.1:68703277-68705600 GCF_010883055.1 Belonocnema kinseyi
TTCTATATTCATATGATATTTTAACATGTTCAAAAATTTACAGTTTGTTCACATTTTTTTGAAATATTCAAATTTAACATTATTTCTTTAAAACTTTTAAATGTCATTTAAAACAATTCAAATTTTTTGTAACATTTTTCGAAAATCATGCAAAATTAAAACTAGGGCCAACAATCTGTTATACACATCTTTGAAATTTTTGGAAATCTTGTTAAATGTTTGTTTAAAACTGATTTTTTCAAAATAAAAAATCACTTTCAGTTTTCCTAAAAATCTTAGTAATTTTTTTTATTCATTTGAAACCTTTCACAATTCTTAAAAAGCTTCTGAATTTGCAATCATTTTATGTTTTCGATTAATTTTGAATCTTTTCAAAACTTCTGAATAATTATCTCTTTAACTTACTCGAAATCGTGCTGAATTAATAAGCGTTAAGTTGTTATTTATATGCATCAACATTCAACGATTTCACTTACAAACAAAAATCTTTTTCAAAAGAACAAATAAAATTGTCAAGTTTAAACTTAGCTCTTTGAAATTTTAAAGAGTAAAAGCTTTCCATTTCATATGGTGTAGTTTTTAATATTTGATTTATAATTGCTCGTTTTAAATAAAAAGGTCAATTTTGCTAATAATGAAAAAATAATTTTTTGTCTTAATTAAAACATTTCAAACTAAATGGATTAAAAATGGAAAATTTTAGGCTAAAACAATAGAATAATAATGTGAATAGAATTTAGATTTTATAAAAGCGTTCAATTATGAATATACTGTTTTGAAGTTATTTTAAAATTGAAAATAGTTCATAAAGTGCAGTCGAACATTTACATTTTTTTAACTGCTATAAGGCTCTCGAATCGAAAGAGTTCAATTATCACTTAATTTAAAAGACAATTAATTAATTATATTTAAAGTTGATTAACTAAAAACTTTTTTCATACAAAATTTCTAATTTCAAACGCCTTATGTACATAGACACTTCGTATTCTTAAATATACTACTATCAATGTCGAATAATTTAAAAAATTAATAATACTACAAAAAAATTATATTTTTGGATTTGTGCCTATATAGTCCATGAATTTAACTAACAACTTTTAAAAAATAGTTTTATTATTTTTATAGGTACTCAACATTTTAATGAACACATATTTTCAACAAAATATATTTTCCTGGGATTAGTAAAAATGATAAAAGCTCGTTATTTAATTATTACAATTTTTTAAATAAACTTAAGCAAGCTGGAAAAAGTTCCCTTACATTTCCCTGACTAATAAAATTCCCTGGTATTTCCAGGGGTTTCGAGAGTGTAAACACCCTGAGTACAATAATCTACATAATATTAAAAAAAACTATAATTTAATAACAATTATTTTTGAGGTTAGGTAAAACATCAAGAAACTTGATATTTTTCTGTTGCATAATATAAAATCGGATAGAAAGAACACAATTTCAGACACAAAAAGATTTTTTGCATCTAAAAAGTATTTGGCAAATTTGAAAATAAAAGTATATTAATAGTATAAACCAGAAAATTTATTTTTCCATGCAAAGATGATCGTGCACCGTTTTTTTCTTATGAAATGTTGGGGCCTGTAGCCAATTTTGTCACTTTCTTGGGAAATGGATAATAAATAATTATTATTTCTATTTTCAAATCACACTATTATATAAAATACTGCATAACTATCAAGAATATAATTAATAAAAATTCTTTGCCGTAACATTTATAGCTAAAAGTTTGAGAAATATTGTGTGACCTCACATGTTAAACGACGCTACCTTAACAGATGGAAAATGGAAACTTACCAATCATTGATACTACAGTTAATTAATTCGTGAATACATCCCATAGGACATCAATAAAAAATTATCTTTGCTATCATATCAGACAGGATTCGTTGCATTTTAGTCAAAAACAGAGACACTTTTGAAATCACGTTGATAGAAAACAAAAGAGGTTATCACACCTTTGCAAACTTTCTACGTAGGGATATTTGGTTATACCATATGGGGGAAACTAGCGCCTTTTTTTATTTATCTAAAAGTGGCAGCACTGACACTGTTTGTGCATGATTTTTGAGCCTTTTGAGGGGATCATTTTTGTACTGTGTCGGTTTATAGAATTTGAGTAATTTAGAGTTTTTATCTCGTTTTTGAAGATTAAGAAAAAATGGTAAGTTGAAATAATGGTTCACTTACATATTTTAAATAGCTTTTCCACAAATCTTAGGTATTTTGCGCTGGAGTTAGATTTTGCCGACATTTTTAGGTTAGGAGGGAAATGCATTGTCATCAAAAATTTTGGAGTAATGAAATTAAT
>NC_046665.1:68705700-68719891 GCF_010883055.1 Belonocnema kinseyi
TTCGGTCAAAACCATTTCCTATCTTCATCTATTCGGTCGAAATTTGAACTGTATTATTGAAAATCAACTTTTGCAATTAAAAACTTAATTATTTCATTTTTGGTCGAAAATTTATCTTATTTTGGCGAAGATTCATTTATTTTTTGGAAAATTAATCATCTTTCTTCAAAATTCAACAACTTTGTTGAGAATGTATGTACTTTGTTAAAATTCTTTTCTTTTTTTTTATATATAAAGTAATTTTTTGGTTCAAAATGCAACTATTGGCTTTGAAACTAAGATTTTAAAGTTGATAATTCAAGTATTTTGTTGAAAATTTTTCTTTTTGGTTACATTCTACTATTTTCAATTTAATATTAAAATATTTTGTTCTTGAAATTTTTTTTAACTGAAAGTTTAACAATTTCTTTAAAAATTCACTTTGCATTGAAAATTATTTTTTTTTATTGACATTTTTTTGTAGTGAAAATTTAAACATTCCGTTTTTTATTAGAAATTGATATTTTTTAGTTTAAAATTTTAACTATTTAATTAAAAAATCGTATTTTTTGGTGGAATATTGAACTATATGTTTGAAGGTTGATGTATTTTGTTGAAAATTCGTCTTTTTGGTAGAAAATTAATCTTTTTGGTTCAAAATTCGTCTTTTTGGGTGAAAATTCAACTATTTGGTGAAAATTTAACTGTTTTGTAGAAAGCTTGTCATTTTTACTTGAAAAGTCAACTTTTTAGATGAAAATTATTTTCTTTCTTGACTGAAAGTTTTTTTTTTATTAGAAATTCATCTCGTACTGAAAAATCGTCTTTTTGATTTTCAGAATCATCGCTCTTGGTAGATCTTTCATATTTTTGAAAAGGTTGAAAATGAATCTGTTTTGGTTGATAATCTGATTTTGATTTATAATAAAAATATTTTCTTGATTAAAATATCAACCATTACATTGTTTTGTTGAGCATTCATTAACAAAAATTAAATTACTGGGTTTAAAGTTGAACTTCTTTGTTAATTTAAAATAAACAGTCAGATTTGACCAAACGCCCCTCTCCCCAAATTATCTTACCTAATTTTTGAATGACTTCTAAATAAATTTATGAAAACAATTTAGTCGGCAAAAATTACGGAAGATAGTTGGGGGCGTATAAACCCTAATAAAAGCTCTTACAAAAAACTGTACGTGATTTGCGCACGGCCCCTTAAAAAAAATTATGCCTAAAAAATCTTGACATACCTGGAAGAAACTTGAAATTATGAGGTAATTTTCTTTCAGGATTTGAGGAGAGAGCCTGTATACAATTTTTTAAATTGGAACCAAGCCTTTTTTAAATTTCGTTTCAACAAAAATCCCACGTTTTGATAGCGTTTTTTTCATAATATTATTGTCCAAAAAATATTAATAACTGAAGTTGTTTTCTCATTTCAAACAATTTTAATTATTTTTTATATTTCTTAAATGTATTTAAGTTGCTTCAGTTTCATTTCAATATTTCTTAAATAACTGAACAATTTCCTAAATTACTTGTAAGTATTAATAATAATTTATTTTGTGTCTCAGAAAATTTTGTGCAGATTTACTAGAATCAGCAGAAAATGAGGCGCGCACGTATAAAAGTGCAAGCAACGGTGCCTGTTCGTCGAAAGGCGGTGCAACCAGCCACATCTGCAGATTCAGAAAAGCCCCCTCCTGCTTCCGATTCTGTCCCGGAAGTAGAAAAAACTATACCAGTTAAAGATGTAAAACTTGAAAAAATCGAAAATGCTCGTGAAAATAAAACTGAAAATCTAACAGAATCTTCTGAGAAACTTCAAGAAGAACCTGGTATCAGCTCATCAGAACCAAAAATTATCTTTACAAATGAAACTGAAAACAAAGCCCAAGAAAACAAGAGTGAAAATGTAGAAGAAGATATAGCAGAATGTCATGCTCTAATTAAAAAAGAGATCATTGCTGATGATCATCAGCAAAGGGAGATTGTCAAAGTTACTGAAAAACTGGTCGATTCTGTGGTGAATGAAGAATCGACTTCCGTCGACAATCAAAAAGATAGTTCCCTTAAAAGTAAAGAAATTGATTCCTTTACGGAGATGGCAGCAGATTCCTCTGCAAATAAAGAAATTAATAATACTGAAGTCAGCAAAGAAACAAATTTGGAAACTGAAGTGAAGAATGTAGAAATTAGTAAACAAGTGGAAGTTCTTAAAGACAGTAAAGATGGAGATCCTAGTGCTAAAAAACAAACGGAAAAAGAAGTTCCAGAAACATTTAGTCCACATGTTGAGGGTAAGATTAACTAAATTCATTCCTTTTTTTAAATTAATTTTTGTCATCCCTTAGGAAAAAAATAGTATAGGAAAATCAGTATAAGTTTATAATGGATTTCCTATCATTTTTATTCTCGTTTACGGGAAATTCATTGAATAAAATAATTGTATAGAAAATGATTATAGCATAATTATTATTAGAATAAATAATACAAAAGTATTGAAGGAATTCATAAAAAAGATAGGCAAACTACAAAGGAATGATTTATCGTTTGAAATTTTATTTAAATTCATGAAAATTCTTTGGAATCTCTTGAATTCTTTGGGATTTATATAGAAATCTCTTGACAATTTCAAAATCATAATTGGAAGTCTTGTACAATCCCTTAATCCCTGAAGTTCTCTAGAAATTCATTAAAATCCTTTAAATTCATTTAAATCTATTTGAAATTTTTGGAATGTGAATTAAATTAAAGGTATTCATTAAAGTTCTCTAGGAAAAAAGTTCAAATCCCTAGTAATCTTTAAAGTCTCTTCAAATTCTTGGAAATATTTGAAATTCTCTTAAATCTCTTAAAATTTTATGAAATTTCTTGAAATCCGTTGAAATATTTTTAAATTCCTTGAAAAGCATTAAAATCTTTTTAAATTTGTGGTAATATTTGGCGATCCATAGAAATCTTTTTAAATCCGATAATTCCCGTTGAAAGTTTAAGAATCCGTTGAAGTCCTTCGTAATCCCTTGAAATATTTTGGAATGACTTAAAATCTTCGAAAAGGTTTGGAAGTCTTTGAAATCCTCTTAAATTCCTGGAAATGTTCAGATATTTTACGAAATTTATTGAAATCTGTGGGAAATCCACACAAATATTTTGTAATCCCATAAAATCCATTGAAAAACCTTAAAATCCGTGGAATTCCTTCGAAATCTCTGATGAAAGTTCTTGGAATCCGCTGAAATATTTTCAGATTTCTTGAAACCCGTCAGAATCTTTTAAATTTTGTAGGGATATTTGAAAATCCATAGAAATCTTTCGAAATTTGGTAAAATCCTTTGATAAGCCGTATAATGCGTTGAAGTACCTCGAAATTTCTTGGAATTTTTTTTAAATCCCCGGAAAGATTTAAAACTCCTCTTAAAATTTTAAAAATATTTGGAAATCTTTTGAAATCCCATAAAATCCATTAAAAGCCTTAAAATCCGTGGTAGTCCTTCCAATCTCTTGAAATCCTCTAAAATCATTTAAAATTCATCTTTTTGGTAGAAATTAATCTTCTTGGTTGAAAATTCATCTAGATGGTCAAAAATTCAACTGTTCTAGTTAAAGATTCGTCATTTTAGTTGAAAATTCATTTTTCTGGTTTAAAATAGAACTATTCCAGTTAAAGATTTAGAAGTTTAGTTGAAAATTCATCACTTTCTTTGAAAACGTAAATATTTTTTTTTATGTTAGTTTTTTTGTGGAAAGTAATTTTTTAACTGAAAATTCATAAGTTTGTTTAAACATGAATTTTTTTAACTTTAAGTCTAATTATTTAAATTTTGGTTATCAATTTGTCTTTCTTAATCAAAATGAATTTTTTGTTTGAAAATTCAACTATTTCAGTTCAATTGATATTTTTTAGTGCAAAATGTAAATATTCCTTTAAAAATTCATTTATTTTGCAAGATTTAACTCTAGATGATATTTAGAATGAACTTCTTGAATTAAAATAAATGTTTGCGTTGAGAGATAAATATAAATATGTTACTTTTTACTTTTTTTTACCAGGAAAATTGACAAACTTGACCGGGAATTTGAAATCGTCTGCCGAATAGCCACCCTGATATTGAATTTCCTATTTTTTCCTCAGAGGTGTTCAAATACTTTATAATTTGAAATCCTAATATTTCAGCAAATCCCACGAAGCATCCACAAAGTCGTTCCTGCTTCATGCGACCCGTTCCTCGATTAGATAGTGGAGGAAGAGTACGGAGAAACAGCGTCCAAGGAAGTGGAGCAAGTGCGAGTGAATCGGAAGACGATTCTAGAAAATCATCAATTTCACCTCGTGTGAGAAGCGATTCGATTTGTTCCGTCCAAAGTAACAAAGACGGTTCCAGCACTTTTCATGGTGTTTCAAAATTAAAATTCGGTCAAAAGAGACGATTAACGGTCTCAGAATCGGCAAGAAAACTGGCTGAAGCTCGAAGGGAATTTATGCTGAAGCACGAGAATAAACCTCCTGATCGAAACACCTTAACTATGTACGATTTGATTTACTATAATCCAATCAGCAATCCTATGTCAGGAACTAATAGTCCGAATGCGCATCCTAGAAAGATGTCCGTTTGCTCGTAAGTCTAATTAATATTTTCTTTTGTAATTTTAATTTTAAAACCTTTCTATTTTATTTTCAAACTAATTTAATTTTGTTTAGGTTTATTTGTTTCCAAGGTTGTATAAATTTAATTTTTGTAAGATTCTTGAGAATATTCGAAAATCACTTAAAAAATTTCAGAAATGTCAAATAATAATTGCAATATAAAAGTTAATCTTCAACCAAATAATTTAATTGTCCAAACCTGATGAATTCTCAACGAAGAAGGTAGAAGTTGATATTTGAATTTTTAAAAATAGTTGAATTCATCCTAAAAAAGACAAATTTTCAAAGATAATAGTTAATTTTCTACCAAAGTGATGAAACTTGAAACAACAGAAAAATTTACTTTTTAACAAAGTAGTACAAATTTTAATCAAGTAGTTGACTTCCCGCCAAAAAAGATTAATTCTGAGCGAAAAATGTAACAGTTAATATTTCAATCAAACAATAATTGAAATAGAAACAGTTGCATTAATAAAAACCGATTTTTTAAACAAAATAGTTTAATCCACAACGAAAAATATGAATTCTCAAGAAAATATATAATAACTTATATTAAAACTAAAAAATATTATTTTAAATCAAAAAAAAAGTTTAAAGACAAAAAAGATTCAAAATTTTAGCCAACTTATTATTTAAGTGGAAAAATAATTCTCATTACTAAATAAAAATTTCGAATAACTATTTTGTAAGTTTCTTTGTTTCGTTATTTGCTTTAAGATTATATAAATATAATTTTCCTAGGTTTCTCGAGAAAATTGAAACAGATTTTTAAAGGTTTCAAATATGTGGAAAAAGTATAGAGAAAATTTCTAATAAATTTCTTTTAATTTTACAACATTTTACAAAAATTTAGGAAACATGTGAGTCAGTTTAAAAGATATTTATGGCTTTTTAACGGTTGGAAAATTTCTAAAATATTTGATCAATTTATGGAAATTTTTCAAAGTTTAAAAATACTTCTAATCTCTTCAAAACTTTAAAAATTCCTAAATATCTTTCAGGCTTACTTGAATTGAGTGTCCCCATGCAAGAACAAGAATTAGATTTTTATAGCGTGTCGGAGTTGACCCCTGACTACTAAAAATACAAAATCGAAATTTTGAATTTTAAAATAAATATTGTAGACCATTACATTCCGAATATTTTTGTCTGTTAGAAAATCGTATCTTTTTTAGTTTTTAACAAATTGCAAAAAATTGAATTTTTAAAAGTCAATTTTTAATTCAATTTTTTCCTTCAACGCTTGCTCAAATCCAGTATTTTGGAATTTCTTTATAAAATTTAAAGGCAGTTTTCGTTATAGAATTCTTGTTTCGACCGTTAGAAATAAAACGAGGAAAATCTGAAGCAAACAAAAACGTATTGTGAAGAAGTTGTTCTATTAATATATTTTTAAAAACCTCTGCAGAAAACTTCTTTATCCTTTTTTGAACAACTTCTTCACAGGAAGTTTTTTTTTGCTCAAAATTTCCTCGATAAACGAATCGCTCAAAAATGTTGTGAAATGATAATGCAATAGATCGGAAAATAATTTTTTATATTGTTTTAAATCCAAATTTAAAGTTTTATCTCTGTCATAACACGAATGCTATAGGAATATGTCTAAATTTTATAAAGAAATTACAACAACTGTGGGAAGCAAATTTGCGGAATGCAATTCCAATATGGATTTTTAGACCTCAGGGTTCAACTACCCCGCGCTAGACAAATCTACGTCTCGTTCTTGCATGGAATACTTAATTATTCTTAAAATTACCTTAAAATCTTGCGATTTCATTTTTGATAATTTTGGAAATCTTTTGTATTTTTTTAGAACTTTTTTCATATATTCTCTTAAAAATTAGTTTTTTCAAATAACAAACCACTTTCAGTATTTCCAGGAAAACTTTTTTATTTTCTTGAAACCTTTCAGAACCCTTAAAAAGCTTCTAAATTTTTTTTCCGAAATCTTTAAAAATCTACAGTTTTTCTTAAATTTAATGAAATCAAAAATATTTGTTTTCAATCTTAATTATTTTTTAATTATTATGTTTTTTATTTGTCTTCATAATTTCAGATTCAAATTTCGTCAAAAATTATGTAAACCTGCAAAATTGAACAATCAGTTTACATTTTTCATGAAAAAAACAAATTTGTGTATTTTAAAACCTTGCAAAAACTTCAAAAATCTACATTTTGTTTAAAAAATTTGATATATTTTTAAAATAATAAAAAGTTTTCATAATAATTTTCAAAATCATGCGAGAATTGAACAAATAATGTCCTAAAATATTCCAGCTTCTTTTCCGATATATTTGGAAATCTACAAAGCTTAAAATTAATCTTTTTCAATACAGCCTAAGTCATAAATTAAAATATTCTCAGTTTTTGTCCCTAATTTCATTTTTCTCATCTCTTTGAAAGTGCGAAAAAACAGAATTTATTTATTTATTTATTAATAGATCAATACAATCAATATTCGCACAGTATGCAAATAATCAGGTATTGAAAAAACTACAATGCGTGTAAGATTTTCGTTCCATCAATTTTGTTTCTATGGATAGAATCATGATCTTTTGCATTTCATTTTACAGAGTAGCACCCGAAGAGATAAAAGAAAAAGAAGAAGTGGCGGAAGACGAACCGACGGCGATGCCTGTGCCGCGAGTAAAAGTCGGGCCCAACGGAGAATTGATTCTCGATCAGACGAGTTTGATAATCGAGCGAACGGAAAAGGAGAAGAACAGGTCTGGACCGATTGTTCTCGATGAAAATAATAGTGGTGGCTTTTATAAACGTCGTCAGAAAAGTAAGGAATGGTCAAAATGGGACACTCTACGATTTTATAGAGCGCTGAGTAATATTGGGACCGACTTTCTTTTGATGCAAAGCTTCTTCCCTAAAAGAACTCGTCAGGAATTGAAGCTAAAGTTCAAAAAAGAAGAGCGTACGAATAAAGAATTGGTCGAGAAGGCTCTCAAGTGTCAAGTATTCGACATGGAAGTCTTGAAAGAAGAAATGGGTAAGAAAAAAATATATAATCGATAGATTGATAGAATTTTCAGGACTAGATTTTTTTTATTCGAAACTTATTTAGTAATTATTTAAAAAGAAATTGTGCAAAATTAAAAATAAAATTGCGTGAAAATCTTTCAGATTCTTTTTCGACAATTTTCGAAATCTTTTAGAATATTTGGAAACCTTTTTACATGTTTTCTTAAAATAAAAAAATCATTAAAAAATTTCCCAGGAATCTTGAGACAACTTTTTTATTTCCTTGAAACCTTTAAAACCTTTCAAACGAAAAAAAGCTTCTACATCTTTTGTTCGAAATCTTCAAAAATCTGTAGTTTGTCTAAAATGTATTGAAATAAAAAATATCTTTTTTCTTGTCTTAGTAATTATTTTAGTACTTTATGGTGAATTTTAAACCGAATTTTATCATGATTCATAATAATATTCGAGAGAATTCTTTATAACTCTATAATTATTGAAAATCCTTTTACATTTTTTGGTGGAAATAATTGTTATGATTTTTTACGAAAAGCTTTACGAATTTTTAATGCATTTTTGACTTAAAAATAGTGTTTTCGTAGAAATCTATCCTAAAAAATCTCTGATTTTCGTATTTTTTTGTTGTAATTTTTTGTGGCAGGTATTAACTCAATTGAATCTTCCTAATACATCAAAAGTTTTTAAACCCCAAAATGTGTAAAAAAAAATTAAAGTCTAAAAGTTTTCACGTATCTCTCAACACTTTTGAACATTTCTGTGTTGAGGAAATCTAAATACTTTGGAATCTTTTTATTTTACGAAAAACTACAGCGTTCTATGAGGGTAACGTTTTCATATGAATTTGTGGAAAATTATCGATTTGGGGTAGAAAAACGTAGAAAAATTAATAATAAACAATTATAGTTGATAACAATGATTAATTAAAGCTTCATTTCGAAAACTTAGATTTTTTTCTATTTTTTCTATGCAATTTCATTGACAAATTAACTTTTTGGTAACAAATTTTATTATTTGGTTAAAAATGAACATTTTTGATTGAAAACTCATGTATTTGGTTGAAAAGTCTTTTTTTGGTGTTGTTGAAAATTCAACTAATTTATTACAATTTTTTTCTGGAGATGCATAATTTTATTTGAAAATTCATCTCTTCAAATGAAAATTTAACTACTTTGTTGAAAAATAATTCATAGAAATATTTTATTACATATTTAATCAGCTTTGCAGAAATTCCTCATTTCTTAAGAAAACTTGTTAATAATAATGAGAAATTAAAGCTTAGATAACGTAGATTTTTCTATTTTTTCTATGAAAATAGTATTCATTTATACTTGTATCTAGAAATATGAGACTATAGTGGTGACTGTTTTTAGTTTGTTTATCTATTAATCAAGTTTGCGATTTTTCTGTACCATCAATGTTGTTTATCAAAATTTCCGAACTAATTTTATTTCATAATAAAATTTATTCCTAAATGTTCCTCAAAATTAGTGATAAAATATAAAATTTAAGATCATTGTTTTCATTTAGGAGAATCTTAAAGGATTTTAGAAAAACTGAATTATTCCATAAGATACATAAAAGTTTTGAAAAGATTCGAAAATATCTTAAAACTTGTTAAGATTTTAAAACATGTCAAAGAAAATTTACATTTGTAAAAATGAAGAGAGTAAGCAGCATTTTATGATTGTTGAATTGTTTCAAAAAAATAAACAAATTTTCTTAAAATTTCTGGGAAAATTTTGTTATGATTTTTTAATTTAAAAAATTAATATAAAGAGGATGCTTAAAACATTTGAACAGATTTCAAAAATTGTCAGACAAAGAATCTGGTGAATTTTAAGGTAATTTTTTAAATTATATCAATTTTTTTAAATTTTGGGATAAATACGAATAATTTCGAAAGACATTTAGAAGGTTTAGAAGTTTATGGAATTTTTTTTTTAATTTTACGAAAAATTTTAAAGATACTTAGAAAGTTTAGAAGTTTAAAAAAAAATAATTTAAAATATGATAAGATTTCAAAAAGTTTGAAGACAATTTGGATTTTTCAACATTTTTATTCAAAATTTAGAAGCGTTTTAAGAATTTTGAAAGTGATCCAAGAAAGTAAATAAATTTTCTTAAGATACATGGTAAAATTTCAAGTAAGTTTTTATTCTGAAAAATGAATTTAAGAGGAAAATTATTACAAATTTCAAGTGATTTCTTAAAATGGAGAATAAGAAGATAAAATATTTTAAAGTAAAATTTATCAATTTTGCAATGTAAGCTTAAGAGATGTTTAGAATTTTTGAAAAATTTCCAAAATAATTTAAATAATTAAATCACAAAAATATTATGTGGTTTAAAATTAACAAGGTATCACATTATATCAAATTAAAATTTTGAAACGCCTATATGTTGAATGCGTTTTAATTGTGCGTTTAGTAAGAGATTTAATTTTTACAACCGGGAAAAATCGGAAAACAACCGAGAATTTGTAATTCTACAATAAGAAAAACTATTTTAAAAATTGCAAATATAGCGTTTGCAAATTACCGCTTTTTGTAGAAATCTACAAGTTTATATACAAAACTATTTGAAAAAATTACATTTTTATCATAGAATTGTAGATTTTCCTATATATTATCTAAAACTAAAATATAAAAACCTACATATATTTTTTCCAGGAGAATATTTTCGTAAAATTTCATACAAAGTTGTAAATATTCAAAATCTTTATAGAAATTCGTAATAAATATAGTTTTTAGTTTTCGTAATAGTTTGCCATAGAAAATTTTCCCTCTCGGGTTTGCATTTATTAATCATTGAATTGAATCAATATTTTAAAAAGCTCACCCGGTTTTTTTTTCAAAGTAGACCTAGAAAATCTGGAAAAATGGGGAAATTTTTAAACCAGACTTCTATTGCAACCTTGTTTTTTACAAGCCAGTTTGATTATAAATCTTTTAAAATAAATTGTCTTCTTTTTTCAGCGACCTTTGAAGAAAACGAGAGGAAGGAAATAGAAATTTCTAAATCGAAAGCAGATGTTGTGAAAAAGCAACTCAAAACTAAGCGCCCGGCCAAATGTCGTAAGAAATGCTATGCTACTTCCAAAATTTTTTCTGATAAAGTACATGACTATAGGGAAACAACTGTGGCAAACAGTCGTCATTTTTTTTGCTTGAAAATTTAACGGTTTTATTGAAAATTTATCCTTTTGGGTTGAAAATTGAACTATTTTGATAGAAGATTCTTTTCTTTAGTACCTATATTTAGTGAAAAATTTAAAGGCTTGGTCGGAAGTTGAACTAATTCGTTAAAAATTCAATTTTCTAATACAAGATAGTTTTAACTGCAAATTTAATTATTTCGTTTTTTGTGAAAATTTTTCTTTTTGAGTTGAAAATTCATATATTTTTTTTAATTTTCTTTTTTTTGCATAAAATTAAGATTCTTGCTAGAAAATTAGTGTTTTTGGTAGAAAATTAATGTTCTTGATTGAAAATTTATATTTTTGGTAGAAAATTCAACAATTTGGTTGACGATTACCTTTTTTTGTTGACAATTCATGTTTTTCATTGAAAATTCAGTTATTTGATTAAAAATTAATTTACTTGGTAGACATTTCAAGAATTTTATGAAAGCCATTTTTTTGGTTAAAAAATCAACTATTTTATTAAAAATGTGCCTATTTTAGATAAAAATTCAACTGTTTCGGTAGAAAATTCAGCAATTTCATTGGCAAATTACCTTTTTGGTTACAAATTAAATTTTTTGTTTGAAAACTCATGTATTTTGTTGAAACTTCATGTTTTTTTGGTAGAAAATTAATTTTTTCGGTTGAAAAGTCTTTTTTGTGTGTTGTTGAAAATTCAACTGATTTGTTACCATTTTTGTTGCTGGGAATGCATAATTTTATTTGAAATTTCATCTCTGATTGAAAATTTAACAACTTTGTTGAAAAATAATTTATTTTTTGGCTATAAATTTATTTCTTAACTCAAAATGGAACTATTGCAGTGGCATATTCATCATTTTATTTCAAGGTTCATCGTTTCAGTAAAAAAATTCATCTCTTTGGTCAAAAATTGAACCTTTTGGTTAAAGTTCATGTATTTCGTTAAAAATTAAATTATTTGTTGGAAAACTAATCGACTTTGTTAAAAATTTAACAAAGTTTTGAAAAGGTATTCCTTTTGGTTGAAAAGTCAACTTTTTCGTTAAAAATTTGTTTCTGTGATTGAGCATTCAACTATTTTATTCAAAATTCGTCTTTTTTAGTTAAAAATGCAACCGCTTTGGTAGAAAAATCAACAATTTCGTTAAAATATTGATGTTTGGTTGAAAATTCAATTGTGCTGTAAAAAATTAACCGTTTTCTTGAAAATTCATGTTTCTTTTAATTTCACTGGTTTGTTAAAAATTCGTTTTTGGCTGGAGATGCATAATTTTATTAAAAAATTAATCTCTGGTTGAAAATTTAACTATTTCGTTGAAAAAATATTTTTTAACTGAAAATTGAACCATTTCAGTTGAAGGTATATCATTTTAGTTGAAGGTATATCATTTTAGTTGAAAATTCATCTATTTGGTTAAAAACTCAACTATTTGTTGAAGATTCATGTATTTTGTTGAAAATTAATCTACCTTGTTCAAAATTAAAGAATTTTATTATAAAGTATCCTTTTTGGTTGAAAATTCAAATGTTTTAATAAAAATTCGTCTTTTTTAATTGACTTTGACTGTTTTTTATTTAAAATTAAAATCTGTTTTTGGGTGAAATATCAACTATTACATTTTTTGATGAAAATTCATCTCTTAGTTTGAAAATTTAACTACTTTATTGAAAAATCCTTTCTTTTTTTTTGTTGAAAATTTATTTTTTCAGTTAAAATTGATCTATTTCAGTTGCATATTCATCATTTTAGTTGAAAATTCTTTTTTTTTTTTGTGAAATTACTCTTCTTAGTTGAAAATTCAACTATATTTAAAAGTTAATATATTTTGTTGGAAATTTAATTATTTCTATAAAAAGTAATCCTTCTTGGTTGAGAATTTGCGTGAGACTAGTTTCAGTGGTGCTCCCTGGTTATTTTGAGCCAGGAAAGAAAAAAATCGTACTACACGTTTTTAAGAAAAAAAGATTTTTTTCACTTTGAACAATTAAAAACCTCATTTTTCTCGAAAAGTATGCAAAATATGAATCGCACTTATGGGTCAAAATTTTTCAGCTTCCTGAAATCTAATCAATTGTACCTTTTCATATTTTTATATTGTTTAATTCAATAAATGTGTTTAAAAATATAGAAAAAAATCGATCAAAATCGACTAAAATAGTTATTTAGTTTAACGAATTTAAACAGTTTATTTTTAAAAACGTTTCTTTTTAGTCCACGGACTATTCAAATAATATTTTCTCATTTTTCTCAAAAACTATGAAAAATATGAATAGCAGTTCATAGTTCAAAATTATTCAGCTTTATGAAACCTATTAAAATTTACCCTTACCAGATTTATATCTTCTTTGCTTGAACAAACTTAAGTCGATTTATTAGATTCAAGGAAGGAGGTTTTTAAAAAGAAAATCTTGAAGTTCGTCAAACCAAATGCTGTTTTAGTCGTTTTGATAAATTTTTGACAATTTTAGAGTTAAAATCTTATTTTTCTTTACTTTGAAGCTCAGGTTCCTCAATAATATCATGGAACGTGTTCTTTACATAAGGGCATGTGATACTTAGAAAATTGTCGATTTTACCAGTTTTAGGTTCCCCCGGCTTTTTTTTCTAGAATAATAAATATTTTTGTCTTAAAAATTTGGAAAATGATGCGAACATGCTAACGGACGTCTCCACACACTTTTTTTGTAGGTTAATTCAAAAAAGTTTTAATTTAGCAAAATGTGATTAATTTGCATAGCGCTTAGGAAATAGAATCGATTTTTTCAGTGTTAGATTCCCCTGGCTTTTTTAATAGGATAAGAAATATTTTGCCTTCAAAATCTGGGAAATGATAGCGAACATACTAACAGACGTCCCCACACACTTTTTTTGTGTTTTTTTATCAAAAAATTTTTGATATTGCTAACAACGTGCTTGTATATTTCGAGGTTATGTGTGTTACAATTCACCCGAGCGTTGCTCCCAAACTACACAATATTTTTGGCCGAAAACTTTGGACTTACAAATAAACATAGTAACTAATCTCCCGGAACTAACCTTGTTTTCAGGCAATCAAAAAGTTTATTTCATAAATAATTTCCAGATTATCGGAAATGTTTTTGGAAACATTAATTGAATGAAACAATATTAACATCTGAAAAGGGTAGAATTATATAGATTTCAGGAAGCTGAACAATTTTGAACTATGAACTGCGATTCATATTTTGCGTCGTTTTCGAGAAAAATGAGATCCCTAATTGTAAAAATAAAAAAATCTTTTTCTTAAAAACGCTTAGTACGATTTTTTCCTTTCTACTTACTTTTGAGTTGAACTTAATCGAGGCTAGCCGTGCAGGGTAATTATTTATGTAGAGGTAATTAAGGAGAATCCGAAGTAATCTCTATCTCCCTAAGACCTAATTTTTAT